>NW_007106896.1:0-994 GCF_000164805.1 Carlito syrichta
TTTTGCTAACATGGTTAGCTCAACCTATTCATTGAAATAAATCTAGCAATTATAATTATTGCCTGTATGCAATTAAAATAAAATGCGGAATCCAAAATATATTTTCCTCTCTACTGTATTTACATAGTTGTACTGCCACCTTTCAATTTGATTAATAATGTTTACAAAGCTTCATGTTGAATGTCCATTAATTTGCATACACGTATTTTCATGTTAGAATTTCAAGAATCAGGAGCTATTCCAGAATTAGGAGGAAAATACACATGCTTCCTTTTTACTCCCATAATTGGGTAAATTGCTGATAAGATGAACCAAATTCTGCACATATTCTTATAAAATGTGTCTTCCATGGTCAGTGCAAATTTCTAATAAATCTGATAAAACTACAGATTTACTAATAAGGGGTAGTCAGTGACAGGACCTGGGTCTGGATACTTTTATAGCTAAGTGCAAAACCATAAAACTTAAAAATGCCCAAAGGTACAGTTTATTCATACAATTAGATGACCTAAATTTTACACAGTCCTTATAAAAGGCTAATATTTTACTTAGATGAACCAAAGCATTTTAAAAATACTTTTTATCTACTTATTTGGGGCTGAACTATGTGAATCCAATCAGGTCCCTCAAATAAGAATCAAGCTAAGACACCTAGGACTGTCTCTGCCACAGAGGTCACAGGAGTTTACATATTTGTCATAGACTAAAAGCAGTGATGTACATAAACACTTATGGGCACACAGAAAATGTGTGCATAATAAACACACCCTGGCAGATAGCCAGAAAAACAATATGAATGCCAAAAGAGCAAGAAATGCTCATATGCTTCTCCTTTCCAAAAAAGGATTATGTGCATGTGTACAGAGAACAAAAAACATGGACATTCATATTTAATAATAAACAAGTATAACTATTTACATAACCTCATTTCAACCTTTCAACAACTCTATGTGGTCAAGAAAAGTGAAAAACTGAGGCTGGGAGAGGGTGAGTC
>NW_007106897.1:0-4979 GCF_000164805.1 Carlito syrichta
AATTAAGCAGTATTTTTCTAGATATTCATTTTGAAGTTTGAGAATTCAAAATATCTTGGTAAGCACATTAAGATTTGCTTCTTCCACAGTTAAATTTTCTATGATGATTTAGTTATTACTGCTATGTACCTCTCTATGTCAGGCATTGCTACTACATGTTTTGTACATACATTACAATATGGGCTATTTATTACCCATGAAAACCCTGCAAAGTAGGGTTTACTAATCCATTGTACAGAGAGATGTTTGGTAAAGATCCACACTTTATTCATGCTCTAGTTTGATATACTACCTTCTGTAAAACCCCACTTCCTTCCCAGGAGCCTAGGTTATTTTTCTTTAAAAACTTTTCTGGGTTATAGGCTCATTGATACCTTGATTTCTGGTATAAAACTTGGGCCTAAAACACATTTTCTCATAAAGTCAGCCCTTTGTAGCTTCTTTCTCCCACTGATTATTACTAAATAATATGGACAAAATACCCCCTCCAAACCGTCCCCTTCCAAAAAAAAATCCAGAAAATTACTCTGCAGAGTATGTAAAACAGCAATCATCAAATGGAAGAGGTAAGTCAAAACTTGTAGAGCCATGTGATGAGTTGCTTTGGGTTTTATTTTCTTTCTTTCTCTCTTATCTTCAAACTGAGGGCAAGCCAAACCGAGAACCTTATAATGATTATGGTCAGCAACTCCTGGTCAGAAGACTAGTAGAAAACCCCCATGAGATGCAGATTGTGGAAGAGTCCTCATTTTTCCCATCTTTTTCCTCTCCCATAACTTCCTTGAGACCACCCCATTGAAGTAGTGGTTTATGTTAGTGCAGCAGGTGGAGTTGCATAGCCCCAAAATAATATCCTTTCCTTTAGGAAGGAGAATCAGAAAAAGAGACTCTGTTGTGCAGAGAGAAGGGAGGTGGGGAGAAAATTCATATATTTTTATTTCATTTCTCTGACTTTTGTTGTTCATATATGCACTACTGCAGAAGGTTAACTGTCTTAAAGAACTCTGTGTTTTTGGTCAGAGGAACTGGCAAAGGGGAACTTAGGAGTCCAGAAAGGGAAGGATCAATTCAGAAGACAGATATTCTGAATTCAAGTTTTGTGTATCACTCCTGACTCTCTCTCTTGTACAGAACACACCCAAAAGGAGCACATCAAAATCTTCAAGAAGAGAAGGCATACATGAGACTCAGCTCAAGTTTTAGGCCAGGTCCTCCATTTCCCTTGTGGTGAGCAGGCCCAATCAGCATAGCAAAAGCAATGAGAACTAAACTGATGTTGAAAGCCACTGTCCACAGAAGGCAAAATGGACCTTACAATCTAGACCTCATGAGATGATTACTTGCTCAAACAGGCAAATTGACGTTCTCCACAGAAATTTAACAGGACCTAGAGTCTAAAGCACAATGTTCGAAATGTTTATAATATAATCCAAAATTAATATACTGACAACCAAGAAAAAGAGTAACCAAATCTCAAGAAAAGACAATAAAATAAACAGATGCCAACCTGAAATGACCCAGATTCTGGAGTTATCAGACAATGACTTTTTAAAAAAATTTTATTGTTTTATTTCAAAGATGTGAGGTACAATTCAGGATTAGGTACACAGGTGATCAATGCACAGCTAAAATTTGGTCTTCCCTTTGGTCCCCAATTTGCCTAATTTGAGATCATGTACCCTTATTGATGTTGTGCCCCACCACCCACCCCATCCCAGCTATATTCCACTACTGCCAATCCCTTTTTTATAGTATTATGGCAAATGATGAGGGTCTGCTTGGGTACCATGTCAACGCTTGCCCTCCCCTCCATGCCCAGTAAGGAGCTGACTGGGATGTGTTCACACTTGAAGAGTGTGTGAAAACCTCTGGGAATTGGACAATTTGCATTTCTATACAGAAAACAAATTTTTGAATGGCTGCTTTGTTCCAGGGACAGAGATAAACAAAATTATTTTACAGTCCACCAGTTGTTCATAGAATATTTTGTGGATAGTGACTACAATTACAGTTATTTGTGATGAACTTCTACATGAAAGGGATCCAGGAGTTACTATGAGAACACAGAACAGTGCACTATTATATTGATATAAAACTTTGAATCCAAAACACTTGAGGTCTGTGGAAAGGAATGAGAAAACCTTTTCCCTGAGATCTGAAAAATGAATCTCTTAAGAGGAATGTAGTCAATTCCCCAAAACTCTACATCATCTGTGAGACAACTGAAAGTATCTTTCTCATTTTTATTTTTATTTTATTTTATTGCATTTTTGCTCTTACTTTCTTTTTTTACTAGATTACTTGTTTCCAGACAAAGGCAGTTAAATAACATTCAGTAATATCCAAAATTTTAAAAATATGGAAGCCATGACTAATACTCTCTTTGAATCTCTATAACTACCCAATAATATGCACATGCTGTTCCCATTTTATAGCAGAGCACTGAAGACTACAGACGCTAATGGCTTGTGTAAACCTGTACAACCGGTACGGGTGAAACTGGAATATGAACCCACACTTTTAATCGTATTCTTGTTTATTTATTCATTTTTATTTTTATTTTTTTGAGTCAGAGTCTCACTCTTTGTTGTCCAGGCTGGAGTGCAGTGTGGCACGTTCCCGGCCACTGCAGCCTCAACCTGCTGGGTTCCGGCAATCCTTCCACTTTAGCCTTCCAAGTAGCCACAGACACACACCCCAACGCCCGGCTACTTTGTGTAATTTATTTTAGAGATGAGGTCTCACCAAGTTGCTCAGTCTGGTCTCGAATCCCAGGGCTCAGGCAATCCTCTTGCCTCTGTGTTCCAAAAGTACTGGGATAACAGGCTCAGCCACCATGCCTGTCCAATCTTTTAATTTTAAAAATTTTATTCCCTGTGCTTCATGTTGCTGTAGCATGTTCATTCTTTTATTTTTACCCTAGTTTCCAAATCTTTTTAGAAAACATTTTTTTTCAAGAAAGGCAGTTCTAGCTTTAAATTTATGCATTCTGGTGTATATTTTAATAGTTTTCATTAGTTTCTATATATTTTTTCTAATGTCAGATATACTTCTCAAATGCTGTGTGTATTTTACAAAAATTTTTTTTTGGGGGGGGTTGGAGTCTCACTCTGTCACCCAGACTGGAGTGCAGTGGCTGCTCCCAGCCACCGCAGCCTCGACCTGCTGGGCTCCGGCGATCCTTCCACCTTAGCCTTCCGAGTAGCTGGAACTACAGGCACGCGCTACCACGCCGAGCTAAATTTTTTTTGATTTATTGTAGAGATGAGGTTTCGCCTGCCCAGGCGGGTCTCAAACCCGCAAGCTCAGGCAATCCACTCACCTCAGCCTCGCAAAGGTGTGGGATTACAGGCTGAGCCACTGAGACCAGCTACAAAAAATTTAAGGAAGTGGCCAGGCTCAATGGCTCAGCCTGTAATTCCAGCAATTTGCGAGGCCGAGGTGAGTGGATTGCTTGAGCCCGCGGGTTTGAGACACACCTGAGCAACTTGGCGAGACATCATCTCTACAATAAATAAAAAATTAGTAAGTGCCTGTAATTCCAGCTACTTGGAAGGCTGAGGCAGAAGGATCGCCGGAGCCTTTTTTTTAGAAAGACATGGTGAAAAGTATGTTGAGTCGGGTAGAAAAAACATTCAAATTTGATTGTGTAGTTTATTCATCTGGATAAAAGAAGCAAATGCAAGTTACATTTTTGGAAGCTGTTTTTCTGAAGAACAATTGGACCTAATTCTCTCTGTTCAAACTTATACACACTTGGAAGAATTCAGCCCCTTTGAAATGGAAGGCTCTAGCTGAAGCAGTGTGGTGAACACTGTGACTGCCTTTGGGCTTAAAAGCTCTCAATGACATTTTGCAAATATTTTGTCTATAAATATGCTGCTTAGAAAATCAAGACTGATCACCTGTGGTCATCTGGTGAGAAGATAGAGTACTTAATTTGGTGTTCCTTTTTAATATGCCTTCTGCTTTTATTTGGGCTTAATTACCTTTTTCTCCTAACTGACTAGGTGTCTTATTTTACATTCTCATTTTAAAACCCTCCCTCTCCCAAGTCAGCCTATTTCTTTTATATCTTCCTCATCAGCTGCAAGAAGAAGACAGACAAGATGGACTCTTCCTACTGTCAGACACTGACAGAGCAGAGAAATGTAGACAGGTGGATAACAGATAGTAGGGGTCTAAGTACCTAAGTACTCTACAATTTATTGAAACAAATGGAGGAGAGTTGGGTGTCAAATTACCTATACTGTCCACAAACCAGCAGGCAGCTTTGTTTGCCAGCTATCCAAATAGTTCCTGCCCCAGCTTCAACTAATAATAGGATACCAATATTTCATGTTTCTAGGAAGGTATAAGAGCCATAATATAGGCCTCGGCCTACATGTATAAATAGACAGATAAAGAATATGGATGCTCCGTTTGTATGTAAATATCGGATGATCCATCCGTAGTTTACGTCTCGGCAGATGTGTGTTACAGAGGAAAATGCGGTTATTGTGTCTGATGTGTAGTGTATGGTTAGGAATAATCCTGTAATGATTTGAAGTCCTAGACAAATTCCTAGGAGGGAGCCGAAATTTCTTCATGCGGAGATATTAGAGGGTGCAGGGAGATCAATGAATGAGTGGTTAATAATTTTTATGAGGGGGTGCGTTTTTCGTAGATTTGTCATTAGGTTCTTGTAGTTGAATAACAATGATGATTAGTCATGGTTTAAGGCCATGTGGGAACTAATGACGTATGTTGTGTTTTTATTGAGTATAATTTTTTAAATAGGTTTTATTGGGTTTTCTTCAAAGCCTTCTCCTATTTATGGAGGTTTGGTTTTAATTATTAGTGGTGGGGTTGGATGTGGGATGGTATTGAGTTTTGGGGGAGTTTTTATTGGATTGATAGTATTTTTAATTTATTTGGGTGGTACACTGGTTGTATTTGGATATACAACGGCAATGGCTATGGAGGAATATCCGGAGGCT
>NW_007106898.1:0-756 GCF_000164805.1 Carlito syrichta
CGAAATGAGAGAAGACAGAGAACCTTCACCATCCAGCACCTAAGGGAGGGCAAGAGCCATTTAATGGAAGAGGATCCCCCCAATTTTGAGATAAAATACTATGGAGAGGTTTGAAAGTCTGTGTGTGTGCCCACGTCTCCATGGATGCCATGTGTTGTGTGTCACATCTGCGTCCTTGCACGTGCAGGAGGGCTCTCGTGGGACTCCAAGATCGCTCAGGGCACAGCCCCCTGTCCTCTTGCGGTGTGGGAAGGTCAGCCCACCGCCTCCTGTCGCTGCCATGGAGCGACGTCACGGAAGTCTCTGCAGCGACACCCCACGCTGGGCCTTCATCTTCTCGCTGTGTTCCCGGCCGGGTTGCGGTATCTGATCAATGCGCGCCGGATGATCTGGGATCCCATTCCGAGGGCAGCTCTGCTCGACGACGGCCCACTGTTTAACTTTAATGAAACACCGTCATGTCTACTGACTTAAACAAAAAATTCAGTTTCACCCTCTTTAATGCAAATTACCAGCAATTTGGTACAATTTTTTCCCTAAGATTTCTTTCAGCTAGTTAAAGAATGGAACTGAATTCTAACTTAGGGTTTTCATTTAAATTCAGATTACATTTTTTAAATGGAAGCTAATTTTTTTTTGAAGTTAGAAATAATGTTATTTCGGATCTAAACGGGTTTTCCTGGATACAGTCTAGCACTCTAAACAAAAGGAATATATTAAATATGCATAGAAATAATTCATAGGTCAAATTCAATA
>NW_007106899.1:0-631 GCF_000164805.1 Carlito syrichta
TTATTTTTATTCCACTGTGGTCCGAGAAGGTGCATGGTAGAATTTCAGTCCTTTTAAATTTGCTTATGCTTGATTTGTGCCCAATTATGAGGTCGATCTTAGAATATGTTCCATGCGGTGATGAGTAGAATGTGTATTCTGTGGTCTTTGGATGGAGTGTTCTGTAGGTATCAATTAAGTCCATTTGGTCCAGAGTCTCATTGAGGTTCTGGATCTCCTTGCTGATTTTTTGTCCTGATGATCTGTCTAGGGTTGTGAGTGGTATATTAAAGTCCCCAATTATGATGGTGTTAGAGTCAATGTCTTTCTTTAGTTTTCCTGGAAGTTGCTTTATGAATGTTGGCGCACCTATGTTGGGTGCATATATGTTTAGGATAGATATTTCTTGTTGATGGAGTGAACCTTTTATCATTATGTAGTGGCCCTCTGTATCTTTTTTTAATATTTGATAACTTAAATGGTATTTTGTTTGAAATTAGGATCGCGACTCCTCCTTTCTTTTGTGTTCCATTTGCCTGAAAATTTGTTTCCCATCCTCTTACTTTGAGTCTGTGTATGTCCTTTCTAATGAGATGGGTCTCATGAAAGCAGTATATTGTTGCCTGGTGAATTTTATCCATTTTTGTCATTC
>NW_007106900.1:0-643 GCF_000164805.1 Carlito syrichta
CTGCCCTAACGTCGGTGCTTGAGATTAATGGCGGATTCGTCGATCTGACTGTTTTTGGCAAGCTAGATGGTTTGTGGGATTCCCTTCGTACCTTTCTTTCCCTAAACCTTCCGCATACCGTCTTTGACGTGCTCGTGCCGTTTTTCGACATGCTCGAGACTTCGACTTTTGTCCTGGTCGTTATAGGGCACACGTTTACCGTATGAGATCCCGGGCTAGATAAAATTATTCGTTTTCCTTATATCCTTTTTTCCTTACAGAAACCACACTTGTACGCCGGCAACCTTTTTACATCTTTCCTTTGCTTTTTGCTTTCTTTCTTTTTAACCTTTTTATAGATGACCTTTTTCCTTTTTCTTTTGTTAGGGTCCGAGTCTCGCTCCGTCATCCAGACTGGGGTGCGGTGGCACGCTCCCGGCCGCCGCGGCCTCGACCTGCTGGGCTCTGGCGATCCTTCCGCCTCAGCCTCGGCCTTCAGGGTAGCCGGAACTGTAGGCGTGCACGACCACGCCCGGCTGATTTTGGATTTAGTGTAGAGAGGAGGTCCTGCCGAGTTGCCCGGGTGGGTCTCGAACCCACGGGCTCGGGCGATCCGCTCGCCTTGGGCCTCTCACAGTGCTGAGATCACGGGCTGAGCCGCCGA
>NW_007106901.1:0-633 GCF_000164805.1 Carlito syrichta
CAGGGGTGAGAGTGGGCATCCTTGTCTAGTTCCAGTTTTCAGGGGAATTGGTTCCAATTTTTGTCCATTTAGGAGTATGCTGGCTGTGGGTTTCTTGTAGATGTCTTTTATTATTTTGAGGTATGTTCCCCATATGCCTAGATGATCAAGGATTTTTATCAAGAAGGGGCACTGGATTTTATCAAAAACTTTTTCTGCATCTAATGATATGATCATGTGGTTTTTGTTTTGACATCTGTTGATGTATTTAATTACATTTATGGTTTTACGAATGAGGAACCAGCCTTGCATCCCAGGAATGAAGCCTACTTGGTCATGATGGATGATTTTTGAGATGTATTGCTGAATCCGGTTTGCTAGGATCTTGTTGAGAATTTTAGCATCTATGTTCATCAAAGATATTGGCCTGTAGTTCTCTTTCTTTGTTGGATCTTTACCTGGTTTGGGTATCAATGTGATGTTGGCTTCGCAAAATGATTTGGGGAGAGTTCCGTCTTTTTCAATCGCCTGGAATACCTTCAGTAGGATTGGTATCAGCTCCTCCTTGAATGTCTTGTAGAATTCTGCTGAAAGTCATCTGGACCAGGGCTTTTTTTTGTAGGAAGTTTTCTTATTACGTAGTCGATTTCCTTG
>NW_007106902.1:0-822 GCF_000164805.1 Carlito syrichta
CATCTCTAAAATATTGATGATAAATGCCTTCCTCATAGGATTATTTTATAATTAAATAATATGATGTATGTAAGTGATTGGCTTAGTAACATAATAATTCGTATGCATGACTCAGATTAACATATACGTGCATTATTTTTTAGGTTCACATTTATATAAAATATCCCCCATCCCTTCTTTTACCCCTCCCCAAAAAGATGAAATGAAATGACCTGGATTATTTGATTAAATTAGGGTCTTAAATATAATATGACTAAAATAAAACAATTATTTGTATTATTTAGTTAAAGCATGAAAAGAAATATTTTGGTTTGTACATCACCAGTAGATATTCAATTTTCAAATGATTCCTTACAACATTCTTGAAGTATGCTAGTGGAATGAAATAAATTCTGAACATTGACTTTTTCCTTTCCCTACTTTTACCTCTTTAATGAGAGGTATCAAGCAATAGTCCCTGGGTTGCTACAAATCAAATTTCTATTTTTCTTCTGCTTTCTCTTATTCTCACTTTTCCATAATTTCCTTCTGTTGGTTTTAAAAAATAATTTTTGGTGTGACTTTATCACGTATCTCTCTGGTTTTTCTCTTTCTCTGTCATTTATCTCAAATTATAATCATTTCTTCTTCTGTATCTTTTATATGCAGATGTTCTTAGAACTTTACTTTTAAATAATTTAGCACAAGCCGGGCTTGGTGGCTCAGCCTGTAATCCCGTGCCTTTGGGAGGCTGAGGTGAGTGCATTGTCTGAGCCTGTGGGTTTGAGACCCACCTCGGCAACTTGGCAAGACCTCATCTCCACAATAAATCAAAAATCAGCT
>NW_007106903.1:0-738 GCF_000164805.1 Carlito syrichta
GTTTCACATTTCTGTTTTGGTGTATACGCCTTTGTGACTTTTTTTGAAGAATGGCCCCATTATGTTGCAGAAATAGCCAATTAAAATGACCTTTCCATCCAAACTGCACTTTCCCTTTGGACCCCTTAGCTATGTGATATGATCATATATTGACATAAAAGCCCTTTCTCCAGTAAAACTAAAAAAAATTGCATGATTCACATGCATTTTCATTTTGTATGCTTCCATGCAATAATCTAGGATACTTATGCCTATTTTTTAGGCACTAGTGAAATACCACAACTTATCAGTGACAACAAAGCAGATATTGGAAGTATTTCAGAAAGAAGGGTTAAAAGAAACAAGGTCAGTGTTTGTATTTAAAATGTTTTCTGTTTTCATTATTTAATAATTGATTAAAATTGATCTAGATGCAAAATAATATATATATATTAGAGTTTGCTATTGTAGTTGATTGTAACTACCTGCAAATTCTTTTCTGATTGAGGAATAGTTGGATGATTTAAGATTTCCTTGGACCTGACTGTTACCTTAAGAAATTACACTAGATGGATTGATATAGAAGGTACTTTATTAACAAAAAGCAGCATTGTTACAGGTCCTCGCTGAAGTTATTCTCATTTCTCTTTTTTTTTTTTAGAGGAGATGATGTTTTTGAAAGTGAGTAGGAAACGAGAAACACTTTTACAGGCTTATACAAGGATCCTAGGTTATAAAGCTGAGCTTAGTCTGATAAAA
>NW_007106904.1:0-949 GCF_000164805.1 Carlito syrichta
AACATACACCCACAAAACACCTCCTGAGTGTATGCATTCCAGGCTTTAAATGAGTGTGTGCACTAGAAGTCACATGTCCATGCGTTAAAATCTACTCAACTGGATTGAGAGACAGCAGCCTCATAAAAATGTCCTACTGAGTAGAGTCACCAAGGTTAGCAGACTTTACAAGCTCAGCAAAACATCTCTGGGAAGTTCTGAAGATCTTCAGAGTCTACCAGCAGATTCCAAGAGTATTCTTAAAGAAAACTTCAGGTTTTGAAATGAGTCAAAGAAGAACTGACCCTGCCACCAGGCCACATAGAAATATCCCATGACTCAGGAGCCCTTGATCTGTCCTTTTCTGTTCTCATCCCTCACTCAAATGTCACCAGAGCCATCTCCAGAGCTGCTACTCCATTTTGTCCTTGCTGCAGCCCAGCAGTTTCATCCCCACATTTGCAGTGTGAGAAGATACACAGAGGGACTTCAGGCCACCTGACCTCACCATTTTATGCCAACTTTGCATGCGTGCTTGTGAAAAGTAGAAACAGTGTGTGGGGAAGGGAAGAGGAAGAGGATGGGGTGTTGTCTTCTCCCCAACACACTTCTCATGGGGAAGTTGGCCCATAATATGTGACCCACTCATAACCAAGGAGGACAACTTAGGCAGCATTCCCAGATCGGGAAGCTGCCCTTCTGTGTCCTCTGCATTTATTTAGGTCTACTCCCATGCCCATGCACATCAGAGCCCACCCTCAATGTCCCCATGATAATAGCAGGATGCTCAGATGGAACCCCAGTGCCACCTTTTCCATTCTGAAGTTCTCTTCCCGCCAATGGGAATCTGTGGGACCTGTTGTCCACTCTCTTAGAAATAAGCTGAGTGACTGTCAGGTGAATCATGACTTCTCATGTGACCTAGATGCTTCTTAGTGCACAGAGCTAGGTGAGTTTAATCTCCTGCACA
>NW_007106905.1:0-1014 GCF_000164805.1 Carlito syrichta
TGATATGACCTCCTATACTGCGATAAAAGAAGTAAAACAAGCCACTTTTTTGGAAATACAGGCAAATAGGCTAAAATGAGGTTAAAATACTATACCTTGATAATTAAGTTAATATTTACCTTCAGCTAAATGCCAGAAATTTCGTATCTTTAGTCAGATAGTAAGCACAAAAAGAACAATTTTATTATGATTTTGGTATGCTTCCTCCATTAAAAACTTAAGGTTATATGATTGCAAACTTAGAGAATATAATGAAGAAACTTATACCCCTTTACTAATGAATATAGAAAAGGCCAAAATCACCTCAATTGCTATTTCTAACAATAGGCACAAAAGCAGTGTTCTGTTTAACTTGGTTTTCGCTAAGACTTTGTCATGCCTGTGTACATCAGTGATATGGGTCTGTGGTATTCTTTGTTTTTACTTTGCGTGTGTCTGTCTTGTTTTGCTATCAGAGTAGTTCTGGGCTCATGTAGTCAGTTGGGAATTATTTCTGCCTCTTCGATTTTGGTGAAGAGTTTAGATGAAACTTATATTTGCTTTTCACCTGCTTGGACAAATTCAGCTGTGAAGCCATCAGGCCCTAGGCTCTTTTTTCCTCCCTCTCTCTTTTCTTCCTCTTTCTTTCTGCTTTGTTTTGTTTTGTTTTGTTTTTTGAATTGGGCTCCCCATCTGTTGCAGGCTGAAGGGCAGGGCACTGACCATCCTTCTGCTTTGGATCCTCTGCTTTATTTTACACAAAACTATTTGCTGAGTCAAAAGATTGAGTGAATGATGAGCCTTCACTCTTCAAGGGAATGTTGGTGCCCGCTGATTACCTAAAGAGGTTACAATTATGAAAATGGCTTAGGTAATCCTATGATCGCAAGACACAGAGTGAAGTAAACACTAATGACGCCACTGGGTGGAAATCAGGGGGAAAATCCAAATCGGTTTACTGAAAAGAACTAAAGAAGGCTTTTATTCTCAGTGAAGTGTTCTAATGCTTTCAAATATAACTTCCACATTACTTCC
>NW_007106906.1:0-733 GCF_000164805.1 Carlito syrichta
CATATACAGGAGAGCTCTGAGAATCAGGGAGGAGAGCACGCACAAAGCCAGTGTATACAGACTGCCAATGAAGTGCAGTGCAGCGCAGGCTTCAATAGCGTGTCCCCAGGAAGACCCAGCTTCACCCCCAGTGTAACAGAGTCTCTCCGTGCTTACTCAGCAATGAAAACGGCACAGCCCTGGTACTCCTTATTGGGTTTAAATGCCGTAGGGAAAAACAACTTAGAAGTCTCCCCATCCACACATAATGCTCTCCTGCTCGTGACTGTGGAGCACTTGTGTCACTCATTGCGGCACTATGTCTTGCAGATTTCTCTCCGTGAAACACCGAGGTTTCACGCTCGTACGCAAAGGCCCTCTATGGAAAGGAACACAAATCAAGGGGAAAGAGTGAGAATGAGGTATTACAGCAGGCGGCAATGAAGAATAATAGTCACAGCAAAGAGGTGACACTGCAGCACACATTGGGCACAGACTTAAGCCAGGAAGGTGCCCGTGCACCCCAGGCCTAAGAAAGGCCACTCCCACCAGCAATCCACAGTCTCATTGCCTTCCCTGACAGGAGAAGGTGTCAAGACAGAGCAATTCAGAATTCCCCCGGGTCACACATAATGCCTTCCCACAAGTAACTGTGAATGTCTCAGATCCCTCATTGTGGCACAGGGGAGATGAGCATTCCCGCATGGGAGAGGTTGACAAGCCGCACGCCAAAGCAGTCACCCTGTAGAGCGTA
>NW_007106907.1:0-795 GCF_000164805.1 Carlito syrichta
CCTGAAGGGCCCTGCTCTGGTATGTGTCTGAATTCTAGGCAAGGGTTTTAGATAATTGGCCTTATTGACCAGCGAAGAAATGACAAAAAGCCTTTTTAATTGCAATGGAGTAAATGATAACTGGAGTGGCCAGGCCCCTTTACATCACCGCTTCATTTCATAGTGGGATGTTATCATTTTTCACCTTATCTATGATCCTGTAATCACTGAATTTCTCCTTCTATGGATGAATGAGCATGTGATAGAGATTCTCCAATGAACTGCCTCTGGGATAGGAAATTTGTTGTGGAGAATATGTGAGAAGTAAGCAGTAAGTGTTAAGCAAAGGTCAGATTGATGTTATCACTGAGGCTTCCCTGGAGTGGAGTACATTATTCCTTGTTTGTATGGTTATTAATCTGGAATGATGTGGGGGTGTGCAAGTCTTCTGAAATACATTACACAGGCTCCTTAGAGTCCAAACTAAGTACGATGATAGAGTTTCAGTGTATATTTTATACCAGGGAACAACGCGTTGATTTATAAATATTTTACCATAATGATTCATGAATTGCCATATCAGCTAGCAGAAATTTTTGGATAAATAACATCACCCTGATGTAATTTAAATACAGCTCTGTAGACCTTCAGTGTATATGAATAATCTTTCAAGTACTAAGTTTCCGGTGATCTCATATTTTTATCTAATCAGGATATATCTCTGTTGATATAATTTGAAATTTCTAAGGCAGTCTCTTTTGTTAATAGTTTAAATTTTCCTGTTTTGAAGTTCATTGGATGGGAAAAGTCACAGAA
>NW_007106908.1:0-949 GCF_000164805.1 Carlito syrichta
GGCAGTGAGACCTCATCTCTACAATAAAATCAAAAAATTAGCCGGGCATGGCAGCACGTGCCTGTAATTCCAGCTACTCGGAAGGCTGAGGCGGAAGGATCGCCTGAGCCCACCAGGTCAAGGCTGCGGTGGTCGGGAGCGGCCACTGCACTCCAGTCTTGGTGACAGAGTGAGACTCCCACTCAAAAAAAAATCAGCAAAATCTGGAAAGAATTATACACCATGACCAAGTAGGGTTTACTCCAGAGATATAGGCTGATTCAATTTTTTAAAAAATCAATCAATGTAATCTACGTCCACAAGCCACAGAAGAAAAATCACACAATTGTATGAATCTATGCAGAACAAAAAGCATTTAACAAAATCATCATCTATCTATGACCAACACGCTCCCAAAAATAAGAAAATGGTAATTTTCTCATGGTGACAAGGGCCATGAATAAAAAACCATCAGCTGACATTTGACAAATAATGAAAGACTAAATGCTTTCCCTCTATGATCAGGAACAAGGCAAAATGTCTGTACTCACAGCTCTCACTCAACATGGAGCTTGACGCTCTAGCAAGTTCAACAGGGGGGAAAAAGAAAGAAATTAAAAGCATACAGACAGGAAAAGAAGAAGTAAAAGTGGCCCTAATTGCACACAGCACGTTTATAGGAAATCACAAGGAATCTAAAAAAAAAAATCTCCTAGAAATAATAAGTGATTTGTGCAAGGTAGAAGACACCAGATCAGCATATTGAAATCAACCATATTCCTATATACTAGCAATGAACACGTGGACACAATACTATTTTTTGCTTGCTCAAAAAAAAAGGAAGCTGGGTTCGGTGGCTCAGCCTGTAATCCCATGCCTTGGGAGGCTGAGGTGAATGAATTGGCTGAGCCCGCAGGTTCGAGACCAGCGTGGCAACTTGCGAGACCCAGTCTCTATAATAAATCAAAAA
>NW_007106909.1:0-803 GCF_000164805.1 Carlito syrichta
TTATTTTGCACAACTGTAGGCTATATTAAGTGTTCTGAGTACAATAAAGGTAGGCTAGGCTAAGCTATGAGGTTTAGTAGGTTAAGTGTACTAAATGCATTTTTGACATGATATTTTCAGTTTATGACTGGATTTATCTGGACATAATCAGACCACAGTCGAGGAACATCTGTAATTCAGTACCTACTACAGTTCCAAAGGTGGACAAGTGGGAAAAGCCAGAGGACGGACCTACTATTCCCAATGGTGACACTTAACCATGATCTTGGACAATCTCATGATCTTGGACAAGTCCACAAACCTCTTTTTCTGTATCTTTCCCAGGCTATCCTGTAGAGACTACAAGAGGTTCAAAGGAAATTGAGTTTAGGAAGGCTTCAGAGTCCTGAAAAAGTAAAAGGTATTAGCACCATTGTTGCTAGGAAGAGCCAGGAAAGGTCCCAGACCACCTCTGCTGTCAATGTGTCATTGATCAATGTTCTGACTGACGACTGTTGTGACGCTCCACTGTTAACACTAATTCAGATATCATTGAAATCATCAGTACAAGTGAGCTATAACAAGGTTCCATGTCATGGGCACGTACACACGGCATTCTTATTGATAAAATCAGTATGGTTTGTATATGGATAATATGGTTGAATTTTGTTGTTATCCCTCCACATATTCATGTGAACCAACTGGACTCTCAGATGTTTTGGTGATTTATTTCTGAATACTAATACTACAGATGGAACTAAGAGGGACAAAACTCAAGTTTCCTGGCTTCTGTTTTTCTCTTTCCTTTACATCACTGCCCTCTA
>NW_007106910.1:0-857 GCF_000164805.1 Carlito syrichta
CCATGCGGGAAAGTTAGAGAAAGAGAAGCCATGGTGAAATGTGCATTGTTTCTGGTGTCTTGATGGTTTAGCCACTTTGTGGCTCTTGATCTTACTGAGAGGATATTTTTTCACTAAACCTCCATCTTCCCATCTGAAAAATGCAGGTGATGCCTGTTGAGGTTGTCAGGAAGTGAAATGGAATTATAGTACCATGTTTGTCAAGTGATGGGCAGTCAACAAATGTTAATGCCCTCTATCAAAGGGCTGGGCATTGGGAAGGCATGAGGTACACACTAAGCATAATCAGTCCCATTTGACTGTTCCTTCCTTGTCAACATTGGCCCCTCAGGAGCAGTAACCACAAAGCTGACTTTCCCTTTGAACAGGAGTCAAAGATGAGAGTGTGTCCTTTCTTTGTCGTGCTTGGAACTCAGGTACAAATTCATGGGTGATCTCTGCCACCTGGAGAGTTTTAGTCTGAAATCTTAGATGAGTCTGTGGCACCAAAGGGACAAGTCACCTGTAAGATCTAATCTAGTCTGTTCTCTCCACAAAGAGAAAGCTGAAACAATGCAGCCAAAGTGCAAAGTCCAAGAACCCTCTGCGTTTCAGAGCTTGGGCTTTTCTCACCTATAAACCAGTGACTCTTTCTCATATCTGCTTGCCTTTCATTCTTTTGTAGCTTCAAGGGCTTTTATCTGACGTTTCACAGATTGTTATTAGCAAGGTAGTAATTCAGTGGTATCATCTGTTACCCACCAATCCCAGGATTTTAAGCAGTGGATATGGCTGACTGTTTAAATATCCACTTTTCTCCCCTACACTGCTCAGGAGAGGCTAACCACTGTAAACAAGCAATCCCTACATTTTTGTGG
>NW_007106911.1:0-870 GCF_000164805.1 Carlito syrichta
AATAATAAGTGCTTTACTTTCATTATCTCATTTATTCCTCACAAAGTTTTATTTATTTATACAAATAAATATTTATACAAATATATATGTATTTATACAAATAACTTACATTTGTTCTGAGATAACAGTAAAACCTATCCCCAAAATCTCTTCCATAAAAATTTTCTTTTCTTTCCATGTAAGAAAAGAATGCCAAGTAATTCAAAAGTTTAGAAACTTACTGAAGTACAAAAACAATTGCCAAAAATTCTATGAGAAGTTAGAATTTACCCCTCAATAGCATGCCATTTTATCTGTAAATTCAGGTAATGGCCACTATGTTTGAAACTGTTCTAGACCTTTGAAAACCATTTCTCTCAGGTTTTATGAGCCTGGACAACTTAAATAATTTCATGTAAAACAAAATTTTCTTCTGATGGATATTCTATGATACTATATATATCATAGCTCCTTGAGAATGCAAGTGTATATTGTTGGAAGTAAGTTACTACTGTCATATTTTATATTTTTACTTATTAATAATATATATAATAGTATATATTCTATTTTTTGCTAACCTGATTTGTTGCAGCTGGTGGAGTTTACTCAGAAAATCTTAAGATCACATTCAGTGATCTGTAAAAGCCCTGGCTGGTGAGTAATAGTGGTTCTACATAGCCATAAAGAAGACATTTTAGAGTCCAATGAGCTAGCCTCATTCTTTATGAGCCATGAGACCTCAGGGGTGAGTTATCTTCTTGGAGGCTGCTACTTCTGGGTGAAGTAAGGCTGATTTGGGGGGCCCTTATAATGTCACTTTCCATGTTTTTTAAAGTCTCACTGTCTGAGTTTGACTGCACATACCCTTTTACCATAAAATGCATTTAAATA
>NW_007106912.1:0-900 GCF_000164805.1 Carlito syrichta
CGAGACGCAGCGCGGAGAGCAAGAGGCAGAAAGATACAGAGAGACAGGAAAGAGGGAGACAGTGTTTGGGGAGGGGGGGCCCCCACGCCACTGGGTGCTGCCGGGTTCAAAGGGAGATGCCTGGGCGCCGCCAGCACAAACTGGAAGGGTTGACGTGGTGACAGTCCCCACGTCTTCCCACATCTTCCCAAAGGATGTCCCCAACCCGCTCGGTGTGCCGGAGGGGAAGGCCGGAAGCCAGCCCTAAGCTGCCGTTCCCTGCGCGGCCTGCAGTCCCAAGACTCACCGGGTCCGCCATCCACGCCAGGCGCTTGGATCCCAAGAGATCCGGCCTCTGCGGGGGTTGTGAGACCTTGGCGGTCGTCGTCGCTGGCGCCGATCGAGGATCTGGCACCCCCAGAGCCATCCTGGGACCCGGCGGCCTTTCGAAGGAGGAACGGGGGCGGCTCCGGGGGTTCCCAAGGCGGCTCCACTTCTGCGTTGGTCAGGCTGCCTGGAAAATCCCTTGAGCGCTCCGCGAATCGGGAGCCTTCCGTCGCTTGGCGGGCGTGGGGGTGGCGGTGACGCCGGGGGCAGAAAAACGGTCGCAGGGTATTGTCGCTCCGCGGGCCCCCCCGCGAGCCCCTCCCAGCCTCCCGCGAGGAGGCGCGGGCGCCTCCTAGTACCAGTGATCCCGTGTCCCTGCCCTCCCGCTGCTGGCTGGGGTCACTGGGGGGCTGACGTGGGGAGTCCTGGGTGTCCTTTTCCAGGGCGGCGCCAAAAGGGGTGGCGGAGCCAGAGTTGAAAAGCCGGGGTGCAACCGGCAAGTGGCGCCGTTCTCGGGGCGTCAGGTCTCCCATCCAAGGGCTCTACGGCAGCGTCCCTGCTTAGCTTCCCAGACGGTGGGGCATCCTGCGCCTG
>NW_007106913.1:0-751 GCF_000164805.1 Carlito syrichta
GAATACTGTGATGGAAATGAACAACAGACTAATAAGCATGGAAAGCAGAATCAGCCAAGCCGAAGAAAGAATCTCAGAGCTTGAAGACCAAAACACAGAACTAACCCAAACTGTCAAAAGCCTAGAAAAGAAGCTCAAAAAGACAGAACACAACCTGCAAGAGATGAATGATCACTTCAAGAGACCAAACCTAAGAATAATTGGGCTTCCTGAGGCAGAAAGAGAAACCGAAGCCACACTGGAACAAACATTTCATGAAATCATTCAAGAAAACTTCCCTCATCTCATTAAGGATGAAAAAATTCAAACACAAGAGATTCAGAGAACCCCTGCAAGACAACAAACGAGAAGACCAACTCCCAGACACATAATAATTCGCCTAAACAAAGTAACTATGAAAGGAAAAATCCTAAAGGCAGCAAGAGAAAAAGGCCAGACTACCTACCAGGGAAAATCAATTAGAATAGCAGCAGATTTATCAACAGAAACCCTTCAGGCCAGGAGAGCCTGGAGCCCTATCTTCAAAGTTCTAAAAAGAGTAACAATTTCAACCAAGAATAACCTACCCAGCCAAACTAAGCTTCATAAATGAGGGAGAATTGAAATCTTTTCCAGACATCCAATCCCTACGAACCTACGCCGCTACCAGGCCACCTCTACAAGAAACACTTAAGAAAGTACTGAACACAGAAGACAAAGAAAAAAGAACAACAGCATTCTTCACAAGAGTACAGGCAAAGATTAAAAACAT
>NW_007106914.1:0-871 GCF_000164805.1 Carlito syrichta
GTCAAGCGGTTAGGTATTGACAGGTAAGAAACTTTAATAAAGCTTAACTTCGAACTCAGTGAAGATCACCCTTAGATAATTGGTATTATAATTGTGTTTTTGTTGTTGCTTTTGAAAAGATAAAGAAATTTGAAGTTATTTTGTTGCTGTCAGAATCTACCACCATGTATAAAGTAGATGTTACTTAAGACCATAATGGCATATTATATAAAAGAACAATCAACTACTAAGGTAAAAAGATTTTATAAAGTATAATTGGTTACTGCTACTTATTATTAATTGCCTCAGTCAGGGTTTTTAATTGCAGGTAGCAAGGGCAGTTCTGACTAATTCAAGCAGAAAAGGGAGTTATTGAAAGCATATTGGTTAGTTTACCAAACTGATGGGAAGGTTGTTTACCGAACTGATGGGAAGGTTCTTTACATAGGAACAAAGAAGACTAGGTAACATAAAAGGCATAGCTAAGAATCATGATAGAAACCCATCTGGTGACAGTAATGTGGCCACATGTTGCTGAGGTCTAGGCTCAACCACTGACAGCATAGCTGTTGCTGTTGCCTTTGGAAACTCAGTGTTGCTGCTGCCTCCTGTTGCCAAAATTCCTCCTTTGCTGCCCCATCTTCTTATTGCCTCTAACTGTTATAGGGGCCTTGGTGGGAATGTCATAGTGGAAGAATCTAAATTAAGCACCCATGTCATGCTGGAGGGTGACTGGAAAGATGAGTATATGGCCTTGTCAGCTCTACATAGGGAGGTGGGCTTTGCCTTATGTGAGACTCATAAAGTGGGAAATTTCCTACTTTTAGGAAGGGAGTCAAGGCACTAGCAGACCCTACGCTTTCACCCACATTATGTCTTCTACCTATGGGTT
>NW_007106915.1:0-663 GCF_000164805.1 Carlito syrichta
ATTTAGGTCTCTGATCCATTTGGAGTTAACCTTTGTGCATGGAGATAGATAAGGGTCCTGTTTCAATCTTCTGCATGTGGTCAGCCAGTTTTCCCAGCACCATTTACTGAATAGATTCTCCTCTCCCCAGTGGTAGGTGGTGGAGGCTTTGTCGAAGATGAGTTGGTTGAGAAATTGAGGTTTTGCTTCTGGAATCTCAATTCTATTCCATTGATCTATATGCCTGTTCCTATACCAATACCAAGCTGTTTTGATGATTGTAGCTTTATAGTAAAGTTTGAAGTCTGGTAGTGTGATACCACCTGCTTTGCTTTTTTGCTGAGGATTGTTCTGGCTATTCTTGGACGTTTGTGTTTCCATATGAATTCCTGTGTTGTTTTTTCTAGGTCTGAGAAGAATGTTGTTGGTAATTTAATGGGTATTGCATTGAATTTGTAGATTGCCTTAGGTAAGATGGACATCTCCACAATGTTGATTCTTCCAATCCATGAGCATGGGATATTTTTCCACTTGTTTGTGTCATCTTTGATTTCTTTGAGCAGTGTTTTGTAGTTTTCATTGTAAAGGTCTTTCACGTCTCTGGTTACGAAGATGCCCAGGTATTTCATTTTTTTTGTGTGGTTATTGTGAATGGAATTGTGTTTTTTATTTGGGTTTCTGTTT
>NW_007106916.1:0-1383 GCF_000164805.1 Carlito syrichta
GGGGTTGATTCTACATGTTCTTTGCTCTAGGGTAATTTTGATGCCTGCCTTTTGTGGAAACAATACCATTAAATTTGAAGAAGTCCATGGTTTTATTAAAAGACCATTCACTCGCTGTTTCCTAATTTATGAATCTTTTTTCTTTGCCATATTGGCACTCATTGTTTTGGTAAAGTAAGCCTGTTCAAGTCCATCGATTTAATTACCATGTCCAAGTTCCAAATTCCCCATATGAAAGACATTTCCCTGTGTACCAGAATATTCACCTCTTCTCTCCTTCCAAAGGCTGAAACTTAGGAGAGCCTCAAAACTACCACATCATACACGAAATGTGTTTTCTTCCCTCCAGATCAGAAAATACCTTTAATTTTTTTCTGTATATTAATAATCCCTCTAGGAAGCTCTTCTGGCCAAAATATGTTAATTGTCTCAGGAATTTGAGAACCAAAGAGTTAATAGGTGAGAGGTTTGCTTTACAATTAGGATGGTTCAGTTCATCATTAGGCAATATACTCTCAATCTAGGATCATGAAGGAATTATCACCAGAATCACCTAAGCCCAAAACCTGGGGTTCTCCCATTCTACCTCACTGCCTCTTTACCTTCTATCAAACCAGTTCCCAAAATTGGTCTGCCCTACCTTTACAACCTTTCTCTCCATCCTCTCTGTTCTTGCTATAGCCCAGGTCCTCAGTGGTTCTAAGAGGACTGCAATCCTCTCTCTGACTTTGTACATGTGCTCTTATCACCCAATCTCCAGACCAGCAGTCTCCAAATTAAAGTGAAGGGTGCATCAAGAGACCAAAGTCTGCATATTTAATGATGCTGTACCTAAAACCTTTATAAATGTATATGGTTGCACTTGTACTATCTCCATTTGGTCCTCTTTGAGTCTACTTGATCCGTAATCAATTTGCTAAGCGAGTGTTTGTAATTCCTTTTGTGCACACACTGAACAAGAAATAGGGGTTTTGGAAGGGAGATGGAGTGATGTGATTGAGTTTGCTGGCAGATGAGTGATGGGAACATCTGCATATTTGACTGGATTAAGACATGCAGCCCTGCACTCTCTCTCTTTCCCTCTGAAAGCTGGCAATTTTGGGAGAAAGACCTGTGTAAAGCAGGCTACCCTCGTTTGTAGACTCTAGCATACTTTTCCTGAGAAGGACCATTCCCAGAATCAAACTACCATGGGGCATTCTGTTATACAGTTGAATTATAAAGTCAGAATATTTGTCATCTTAACAATGGAAATGTAGTGTATTTATTTTATGTGTAAAATTCTGTAGGGTATTCTTATGCACAGTGTAGTTTGAAAACAGCTAAATTAGATGTAAAAGGAATGAAAAGAATTCAATGTGCAGAAAGTGTATGGATATTTAA
>NW_007106917.1:0-840 GCF_000164805.1 Carlito syrichta
CGTGGTTGGCTTGCTGCCTGACCGTCCAGGAATGAAGGCCATGGTTCACCACACATGCACACATCCTTATGTCTCCCAGGCAGCTCTTTAAAGGAACAACTTACGGAGGTGGCAGTCCCATGAAATGTACCGGTTTTTTTTTCCTAGCAAAATGTAGAATTGTTTATTTACTCATGTTTTCTTATTGAGTATTTGTTATTTCCAGCTGTTTCCTCCTACTGATAACAACATATTGAACATCTTCTTATGTGGTATGTTAGCCATATTTTAGATATTTTTCTTAGGGTTGATTACTATAGAAATGAGTAATGAGGTTGAGGGTATTAATGCTTAACATGGATTTTTATACATTTTTGCTGAACTTTTTTTTTTTGAGTTGGAGCTTCTTTTTTGTTTTTAGTTTTTTCTGAGCCTCCTTTATTAATTATTATTATTATTTTATTATAAAGACATGGGGTACAATTCAGGGTTAGGTATTCAAATATTGATTATGCAGGTACTCTTGTTGATGAGGTGTGCCTCTCCTTCCCCTGGCAGTTTCCCTTAACTGCCAATCCCATTCCCCCTCCCCTTACAGTTTCCCACTACTGCCAATCGCTTTCTTATAGCATTATAATTGTTCAAGTTCTGCTTATGAGTGAGAACATATGGAAATAAGTTCTTTGTTTCTGTGATAAATCACTGAGTATGATGGACTTCAAATCCATCCAAGTTGATGTAAAGTCCATATATTCGTCCTTCTTTATGACTGTATACTATTCCATTGTGTATATGTATCACATTTTCTTTATCCAGTCCAGAAATGCACCATTTCAAAGTGAGTGATGCAGTGGCATTTGG
>NW_007106918.1:0-840 GCF_000164805.1 Carlito syrichta
TCATCTGTACACTGACATAGCACTTAATTTCCTTCAAGAACTTTTCCTTTGTACTTACAACTTGGCTAATCGTTTGGCATAGAGGCCTGACTTTGGACTGTCTCAGCTTTCAATATGCCTTCCTCACTAAGCTTAATCATTTCTAACCTTTGATTTAAAGTGAGAGACAGTCCTTTTACTTGAACACTTAAAAACCATTATAAGGTTAATAATTGGCCAAGGTTCAATGTTGTTGTGTCTCAATGAATAAGAAACCTGGACAAGGAGTGAGAAGGAAGAACAGCCAGTTTGTAGAATAGGTAAAATACACATAAAATTTATTGTTTGCCATCCAATATGGGTGTGGTTTATGGCACTACCAATTATAATAGTAACATCAAAGACCACTGATCACAGATCACCCTAACAGATATAATACTTTAAAAGATTGAAATATTGTGAGAATTACCAAAATACGAGCACAGGTTTTTGTAAAAATGATGCCAAAAGAATTTTTCTACACAAGGTTGTTACAACCTTCAATTTGTGAAAAATGCAGTACCTGCAAAGCACAGTAAAATGAAAGATGTCCATATATATTTTTTGATTTGCCTTTAGTATCTCTTTTATATTTGTAATATGAACTGTGATTTTTTCAGTGTTCCTATAGATTGGATAGGAATAATCCCATTACAATTCTAAAGGCCAGTTTATTAAATGTTAAACTTTTAAGATATATATATATATATTGTTGTTGTTGTTGTTGTTGTTGAATTGGAGTCTCACTCTGTCACCCGGACTGGAGTACAGTGGCCACTCCCAGCCACCGCAGCCTAGACCTGCTGGGCTCCAGCGATACTT
>NW_007106919.1:0-1449 GCF_000164805.1 Carlito syrichta
ATTGGATCTAGCTCATTTTAGAATGTGGGAAAAAGAGAAAATAACAAAAACAATTTATGACATTTCTATTATGTTTTGGCAACACACATGGTACTCTATATACATTAGCTCACAGAATCCCAATATATTAGCCATGGTCATGCCCACTTTACAAAGAAAATTGAAATTTTTGAAGGAAAATTATTTTCTCAAGCACAGCTACTAAGTAGTAGATTCTAATTCCAGTCTATCTGATACACAAAACCACTTTCTGCAATGCTATTATTATGTCTCTTGGGAAAGAAAATCTGGTGGTGAAAGCTAGTTGAAGAACCAGGGTGCAAGTCTCAGACTAAGAGGCTGGTGATGTAACTTAAATGACAGGAAAGCCTTGAGGACCAAAGTTCCCCTCTGGACTTAGAGAAGATGATTCAGAAGCAGACCCTGGGTGCGCTGGGGCTTGACCTGATGGATGCTTCTGGAAACTGACCTTACCTTCACTTTCTTATACTGTGTTGACATTTTCACAAATATAAGTTAAAGCATTTGGTCTTTTGAATGAGTCACTTATTATCACAGACTTTCATAGCAAATTATAGACTGTTCCTAAAATAGTCTATAATTAGAAATAAGATTTTAATAAATCTATGCATGTGTGTGTGTGTGTGTGTGTGTGTGTGTGTGTGTGTGTGATCTACTTTAGCAACACATCATTTTCTTTCCTCTGAATTTCTGAAAAGAGAGGCTGGGTATAGCAAAAGACCCAAGAAATCAGTTAAAAGCCACAGTTTTGAAGTCTTCAAGGATGGTGGTAAATGGCATTCAAGTTTTCTTATGCTGTTAAGAGGCCATGTCCAATTTTATTACTCACATTTCAGAAGATCCTGCAACCTCCATCATCATTACTTAGGTTGAAAACAGGTTTAGTCAATTTCTCTTGAAATGTCAGCCTTGGCAAACAACCGCATCTAAGAACCACTGTTTCAATACTTCATTCTCCCACTGAAATAAGCAAAATTCATAGAAAAGATAAAGATGGTACACTCACAAAAAGGAAGGCCAGCAGGAAGTTAAAAATACAGCTGAGAGTTAGAGAGACCTGAGATAAGGAGTTATCACCTCCTTCCAAGCCTTGAGAGAAACGCACAGCTTAGGGATGCACCAGTTACTTATCCTGAGGGTACAAGTTGTAGGCCCTGCTAACCGGTAAACGAGATCCAAATAACCTCTTGGCCTGCCAATTAACAATGCCCAAATACTGCAGTATCCTAATAAAGTGAAATACAATCTCTCTAAGGATTTTATAAGTATTTTAATTCTGTTCATGATTAACTCAACAACTGAAAACCAGACACACAATTGTCTGAGCAATCAATTAGAGACCAATAGCTACTCAGCACAGTAGCCTCCCTCGATACTTATGGAAGACGGTTCCAGGGCCCCCTTGGATACCCAAACCTGCAGAGATGG
>NW_007106920.1:0-1419 GCF_000164805.1 Carlito syrichta
CTGAGGGCCCTGCTCTGGTATGTGTCTGAATTCTAGGCTAGGATTTTAGATAATTGGGCCTATTGCCCAGTGAAGAAATGACAAAAGGCCTTTTTACTTTCAATGGAGTTAATGATAGCTGGAGTTCCCAGGCCCCTTTACATCCTCTCTTCATTTCATCACGGGATAAGTTATCATTTCTCGCCTTATCTGTTATCATGTTAATCACGAAATTTCTCTTTCTGTGAATGAGTGAGCATGTGATATATATTCTCCAATGAACTGCCTCTGGGAGAGGAAACTTTGTTGTGGAGAATGTGTGAGAAGTAAGCAGTAAATGTTAATTAAAGGTCAGATTGATGTTATCACTGAGGTTTCCCTGGAGTGGAGTACATTACTTTATTGGTTTGGCTATTGATCCGGAATTGTGTGGGAGTGTGCAAGTCTTCTGAAATGCATTATGCAGGCTCCTTATACTCCAAATCAAGTACGATGATAGAGTTTCAATGTCTATGTTAAACCAGGGAGCAAAGCGGTGATTTATAAATATTTTACCATAATGATTCATTAGTTGTTGTATCGATCAGCAGAATTTTTTGGATAAATAACATCATCCTGAGGGAATTTAAATAAGCTCTGTAGTCCTTCAGTATATATTAATAATCTTTAAGTACTAACTTTCATGTGATCTCATCTTTTTATCTAATCAGGATATATCTCTTTTGATATAATTTGAAATTTCTAAGGTAGTCTCTTTTTGACAACAGTTTAAGTTTTCCTGTTTTAAAGTTCATTTGATAGGAAAAGACACAGAAGATATCATCAACCCAAAAGAATCAACGGTATCCTAGCTGTCTTTATTTGAACTACACGTATTGACAGAGCAGTTATGGTAATTTTTCTTTTTGCTTCGAGTTTGTTTCCTCAGGTAATTGTGCCGAAGTGTACGTGTTAAAAAGTATCAGTGTATATAAAATAGTAAACGAAATAGCAAATAATTATGCTGTGAATATCATTTTGACTTTTCATTAGATGTAAGTGTTCATTTCTTAGATATCAATATTTATTTTAAGCAGGCAGATTTGCAAAATATCAACAACATGAGATTAGGGTCTATAGACCAGCAGAGTTCTTCAAACAGATTTAGCAATATACCTTGAACACATTGTCGTGTTTTTAAGCTACAGTGTCTCATTTCACAGTTGAGGGAAAGATATTTGTTTATCTGTTGTTTTGAGGATCAAATGACACAATGTATTGAAAAAACCCAGAGTAGTATTGACATATTACTATTGCATTCAGGAAGTAACTTAGATGAATAATCCAGCAGGGCTGATCTTTTTGTTTTTAGATTCTCAACTTAAATCAACATAATGAAAGTGTGGGTCACAGTGACATTTCTTTCATTGCTTAACAATAAATCTATGGACCTAAACAATC
>NW_007106921.1:0-1129 GCF_000164805.1 Carlito syrichta
CTTAACAAAGTTTTAAATATGAATGCTGCAAACCCATATAGTGAATGTGGGGTAGAAAATCATATACTAATTCTGGGAATTTATCAAATATCACAAGCTTATTATAGCAAGGTGGTTACTTTTATAAAAGTCTTTGTTCCCTGCAGGTTTACATAGCCACTGTGTGTAAATTATCACTGGAATAAATTATCACCGGTGATAGAGAGCAGCTGGTGCCTCTGAGTCTGCTGCCACCTTGTAGGAATGTCTGAAAGGGGCTTATCGCTTTATCATTTACATCCCATTGTAAAAGCAGAGGTTAGTCTACTAATTTGGGGCTGACAATGCTTAACCCAAGAGTTCTAAATACAAACACTGCTTAAAACCCGACATATGCCTAATTCTACGGGGTCTGAGGTAGGATTGAAAGTACTAAGATTTCATAAAATACATGAGGTAGGAATACACAAAATATATAGTAAACATGAGGTGGGGATATATGAAATATAGTTAACTAAACGCTACTTTTACAGCAAATAAAGTTTCTTGGTTTCTTGGGTCTCTCAATAACATGCTCTTTACCTAAATCTATTGTTGTCCTCTCATTCCCCCTTCTCATGAGGGTAGAGTGAATCTAATCTTAGATTCCTTTAACATGCTGAGTTGTCTAGGGATACCTGTTGATATTGTTGTTTGAAGACCATAACATGCACAGCATTCATTCTGGGTTTTTACAAAAGTTATTATTTTGTTTATAATACATGGACCGAAGTTTACCAACAACAAGAATATGATTGCGGGGCCTATTAAAGCAGACAATAGTGTGGTTAACCCAGGTGAGTAGTTTAACCAACTTTGAAGCCATCCTTGTCTCTGTTCTCGTTCTAATTTCCGTTTGGCTAAGCCTTCGTGGACTTTGGCCATGGATTCTTTAATGACACCCGAATGGTCTGCATAGAAGCAGCACTCTTCTCCTAGTGCAGCTCACAGTCCACCCTGATGCAGGAATACTAATTGCAGAATACGATTCTGCAAGACCACTTTCAGATAAGGAGGTTAAGGAATCTTGAAATATGAGAAATGGGAGGTCTCTATTCTTTTCAATGTCTTGATCTATAGCAGCCCTGATGCCATCATATTGGTGGCTCTG
>NW_007106922.1:0-946 GCF_000164805.1 Carlito syrichta
CATGGGGTCTTGGAGGAGAGGGTATGAGGAAGGAGACATCATCGATCAGCATGTCTGTCTGCCCCTGGCCCAGCATGAGACCTGCCAAAGAGATGCCAGGTTCTAGTCCTGAATTTATGACACACCTACTGAGCGACCTTAGATGAGCCACTGAACTCAAACCTAGAGATAATGTCAGAATGTCTCCCGCTTGTGAGACGATCACTGATCCTTAACCACCCTCTCATGGCCATAGTGGTGATGCGTGTGCTGGTGTAGTTAGCAGCTGATGGGAGGCAGGAGTTGGCTCACATGTTCTGGCTTCATGGCAACTGTTTCTTGGCCATACCCAATGCATACATACTAAGCCTTGGGACCCACGTACATTTGCATGATGGGTTGAACCACTGTGGGTTTCCTCTCTTACAAAACCTAGAATATGGGGCTTGACTGACAGCCTTGAAACATGCATGCCAGAAAGGATGTCAAGATGGTGGGGTTGGCACACCTACTGCATACAGCAGGAGCAACATGCTGCCTCCTTTGCTTACAAAAGTATTCAGCCAGTTTATTGACCACCAGAGAATCAATGGGGAGAAAGGGGGTGTCACTTGGGACCCAGGGTTGTCTCAAATGTACTGGTTGTCTCAAATGTACTTTCTTCAAATGTGAGACTAGTGTGTATATAAAGTCAGACAAACTCAAGTTTTAATTTTATAGATGAATAAACTGTATCAAGGTGGCAAATTTAACTTTATAATAAGCAAAATTGAAAAGCTTTAGCATACAGTATATCTGTATCATATATAGATACAGATCATTCTACATGTGACATATTTTCATTTTTGTTTAACAGTGAAGAGGAGAAACTCCAGAGCTTCTATGATCTTTTGGCCCAAAATAATGGACACATTGCAGTGTTAGCAATGAATGTAGGTCCAGTGAGTGAGCTCTGGTGTTGCCTGGG
>NW_007106923.1:0-640 GCF_000164805.1 Carlito syrichta
TGAGGTCTCACTGCCCAGGTGGGTCTCGAACCCGCGGGGTCAGGCAATCCACTCACTTCAGCCTTCCAAAGGCGCGGTATTACAGGCTGAGCCACCGAGTCGGCTTGGGTGTTGTTAATTAGCAGGTCTAGAGGTTATTTTGATATCGTTTACCAGTTAGCAGGGCCTACAACTTGCGCCCTCAGTATAAGTAACTGGTGCATCCCTAAGCTGTGTGTTTCTTCCAAGGCTTGGAAGGAGGTGATAACTCCTTACCTCAGGTCTCTCTAACATTCAGCTGTATAACTTACTGCTGGCCTTCCTTTTTGTGAGTGTACCATCTTTATATTTTCTATGAATTGTGCTTATTTCAGTGGGAGAATGAAGTATTGAAACAGTGGTTCTTAGATGCGGTTGTTTGCCAAGGCTGACATTTCAAGGGAAATTGGGTAAACCTGTTTTTAACCTAAGTAATGATGATGGAGGTTGCAGGATCTTCTAAAATGTCAAAATGATAAAATTGGGCATGGCCTCTTAACAGCATAAGAAAACTTGAATACAGTTTACCACCATCCTTGAAGGACTTCCAAACTGTTGCTTTTAGCTGATTTCTTGGGTCTTTTTGCTCTACCCCAACTCTCTTTTCTTAAATTCTGAAAAA
>NW_007106924.1:0-748 GCF_000164805.1 Carlito syrichta
AAAAAAAAAGACATGAGAAGAGAGGTTTTGCAGCCTTTACCAGACTGTTTTAGAACTGACACATTGGTCTCCTGCTTAATGCCTCACACTCAAAGCACAACTAACATAACAAGCTCTCCTCGTTCTCAGCACTTCAGATTCAGACTGAAACCATACCATCAGCAATCCAAAGTCTCCAGCTGACTGACTGAAGAAGATCTGTGGACTTCTCAGTCTTCATAACTGTGTGAGCCAATTCCTTATCATCTGTAGACTATCTACCTATGTTCCTATAGTCTATATGTCTTAGTGGTTCTGTTTCTCTAGAGAGTCCAGACAAATACAGATTTTGATACTGAAAGTGGTTCTAGAAAAACAGATTTTAATAATGAGGTGGCTGTACTGATTTTGGGGTTTCTTGAACTGGCTCTCTGATCTGATTAGATTTGAAGACACAAGTGACTATATCTATTGATAGAGTCTGGACAGCCTGTGGCATGGGTCACCAATAGAAATATGTAAAATATCCCTCATTGCATTGGCCTAACCAAGCAGCTGGGTGGCTGTGTATATAAGCCTTGAAAACATATTTTTTGAAAGCCAATAAACATAGTGAGGTTGCCTGTTTGTTCCTAATGTCACTGGACAGAATGGTAACAGAAGAGGATGAGCTTAGGGATTTGAATTCCCAGCTCAGTACCTCATAAATAGTCTGAAGTTTCATTTCTTAACTCAGTCACTGCAGAGTGTCTGGAATGTTATTGCATGA
>NW_007106925.1:0-1266 GCF_000164805.1 Carlito syrichta
CCGAATTCCAGAAATCAAACTCTTTTTATTTCCATTAACTCAAAGAATTTCTATGGAAGGAAATCCTTTTCAGAGGGGTTCTTCCAGCTGGGTGGGTTGCGGGAGGCAAGGCCATGATAGCATGCCCTCCAGAGGCTGTGAGATCACCATGGTAACTGTCCCTTCCCTATCAATAAACAAGAGCTATAGACATCAATATTCTGAAAAAGCCGCTTCCTTTTCCATGGTTATGACAATATGAACTAGTTTCAAGACTGAAATGTAACTCTTTTTGTGCAAAACAAACAATATCTTTGCTGATGGAAGTATTTTACTAGAATTCGGTGTAGATAAATACAAAAATTTTGAAGTCGGCCATTGTAGTCTGGTTTCAAGCAAGGCAAAATCTGTGCCCTAAGTCATTCAAGGATGCTACAGCTGCAGGGAGTGGTGTGTGTAGGTCCAGGAAGAAGAAAAAGGAATAAATGACACATCAGAAACTAAGGTGGCAACAATAAAACAATGCATGCTCCCACCCAGCTCATGGAATTGTTTACAAGAAGCACACACCTCAATAGTTGTCAGTGTTTGTGACAACTTCTTATCAGTAATCATCTCTAGATATCTAACTGTTACCGAGCAGGGCAAAACGAAATCAACATTTTCCAAATGAAATATATCTCTTTCCCATGAGGGCAGCTAAGTTTTTACTCGCCAGCATTGTTTTCATTGGCATCTCATTTCAGGTGTGCAAAATCAGCATTGCAAAATTATCACAAACACTGATTTGCACAGCCCACTGTTTAGAGGTACAAAGTCAGACACCGGCAGGCATCAGTAAATGTTTGCAAATATGTGAATGAACGTATAGGCTAAACAAACAACTCCAGCTTGTACTTACATTTTGTTTCAACCTGGGGCACTAATGAGCTTAGTCAATGAGGAGGAAAAAATAATCAGCGACAGGAAGTGGGGTGTGGATCTTTTCACTTCTTCACAATTTCTAACACCCTCTTACTCGTCCACCAGACACTGCGCTGTTGCCATAATGATCACGTCCCACCCCCACTTAAAAGAGTTTCCTTACTCCACAAAAAATAATAATCTTTGGGAAAATAAAGAATAATCTTTATCCCTATTTCCCTGACAGAACCCAGTGCAGACACATACGTGCCTACCTGCATTCAAGAGCTTTCTAAATAAGACCGCCCTGACATGAGTCTCTTCCTTCTCCCATTCTTGTATACCTACCTATAAACATGTTACCTTCACATAGTCAGTCTACCT
>NW_007106926.1:0-1303 GCF_000164805.1 Carlito syrichta
TCCAGTAACTTCTGTAGCAATTCTCTGTTTTCAGAAGGATAAGCTATTAAGCATAGGGACAAGGATTACTAGTAAGAAAATAAATAAACCTGTTATAGGATTCCCAGTGATGTGAAAATATACTAAACTGATATTTATATTTTGTTCTTCTGAGAAAAGATTCTTGCAACTATTTTCACCATGTGAAGTATTCAAATAAAATATTATTTTATGCAGTAGGAACAAGATGATTAATACTTTTGACATAATAACATTACAGCTAGCTCAAATATTAGCTCAATTTTTCAATGTCAATATCAGAAGTTAATGAACACAATATATTTGCTACAATTCAACATCATCTTCTGTGTGTAAGATCAATGAAAACAAGGGTCAATGTATTTTTTAGTAATATTTCACAGAAAGTCAGCTTTTCATAGCAGTGAAGAACTTGGGCAAAATAATCACACAATCTTGTATTTCAACCTGTGCTCTGTTATTTAATTGCTGAAGCACATGGAATTAATGATTTAACTGTTCAGTTTCTCAAGTTTCCCAGTTGTACAGGTAGAATATATGGGGGTGCCAAAAAAATGGGCACACAATTTAAGTATGATGTTCACTCACAAGATGGCATTGATCAAATAAATGTTGGTATCATCATGCAACAGGTAGAATGGTCAAATAAAATGGCAGATGCTGGGTTGAGTGAACGTCATGCTACATATTGCTATAGTAATTTAATTCAACTTTGAAAAGTCATATATAACTAACATCTCATAAAATGTGTATGCATTTTTTGGCACCCTCTGTAGCTGTAGCATAAGGCTGTTATGGAGATTAAAATGTGATGCACATAAATTTTGGAAGACAGTGTTAATTATATAGTGTGTTTTAAATATTAGGTTTTGATCATTATTGTTTACAAACAATAATTTATGAGACTGTATTAAATGTCTGCTATGTGGGAAAGATGTGCATAATATTTTATATGTCATGCCCATTAATTATTGAATATGCATATTTGCATGAATATTGAGTGTAACAAATTATCATATAAAATGTGTTTACTTTTTATTCTTAAAATGCAAATATTTCACTTGAAGATTCTTAGATCCTATGATTTTTAGATTTGAAAATTTCAATCGTACTTTTTGTTTTGCATAATAAATTATGAGTATTGTCTTCTTTACGGGATTAATGCAAAAGTTTGATAACACTTTTGATACTTGACTGTGGAAGTTTGTCTGCTAGTCACCTTTCAACCTTGCCAGTTATCCAATCAGCTTAAGAGCATTTTAATGTACATATGTGAGTCCTCAGA
>NW_007106927.1:0-735 GCF_000164805.1 Carlito syrichta
CAGTTCCAGCTACTTGGAAGACTGAGGTGGAAGGATTGGTGGAGTCCAGCAGGTCGAGGCCGTGGTGGCCAGGAGTGGCCACTGCACTCCAGTCCTCCAGTTTGGGCTACAGAGTGAGACTCCAACTCAAAAAAAAAAAAAAAAAAAAGAACATGATTTTGATGAGCTTCAAATGTCAACGCAAATGAATCAGATACATTTTTTGAAGTATTTTTCTTGTTTAGTAGCCAAACGCATTTGATAAGTGAGTCAGAAAAATTTCACAATAAATCAAAGGGCTAACAAATAAGTTAGCATACGTCTAGTGACTATTATTAATCGGCATGGCCTCCACACCACAACAGCTAAACCACTGGCTGATACACCACTGGAGAAATACCAATGCTAAGAAAGAAAGAACAGTCTTGAGCTTCAGAGACAGTTCTGAAGAGTTTGTCTTGGCAAGGATGTCAGCGATGTGTTTACAAAATTTTAGTATTATAAAAAAGTGGTGTCAACTGAGAAGAGCTAAATCCTTAGGGCTTTATCACCCCTGTGAAAAAAGTTGGTGAAGAAACAGACAGAGCACAAAGAGAAATGAATAAAGTCAAGAAGTGGGAGCAAACAATATTGACAACGAAATGAAATATTTGGAAATCTTCAGATATGCTCACTAGTTTACTCTCTCCTCGATTTTGTGCATAATCAGAGCTCAAATACCAAAGAAGCTGAGAGAAACTACTTCTTCAAAATCAA
>NW_007106928.1:0-803 GCF_000164805.1 Carlito syrichta
TTACAGAAACCTCTTCATGTACACTCTCACATTTTATATTATGAGTATAATAACAATAAATATATATGGGGATAGATAGATAAATAGATAATAGATATAGATAGATATCTCATTTCAAAGGCATAGCTAAGAAAATATTTGGAAAAGAGGTCCAGTTCAAAAAATATTTAGAATCATTAAGGGAAAGATTCCAGTTAAGATGGAGAAAATGACATTTTATTTATATATGAAAGTGTGAGACTGGAGTCTAAAAAATTTTTCAAAAAGTTAAAACAAAGTAAGCTCAGTTCAATTTGAGGGGAGTAAAATGTAAAGAATATGAGATAGTTGTAATTGAGCTCTTCATTGAATATAACACTATCACCATCAAAAAATTTAAAAAATCAGCATCATCAATAACAAATAACAGTTTCTGAGTACAAATCTTATTCCTGAAATATGTTTTGCAAGTTAACAAATCATTAAATGCTCTCAACAGTAATATGAGGCAAACACCATTAGTAACCCAATCCAGTATAAAAATGAGAAAATAAGAGAGAGATTAAGTATGTTCCTCGAATTCACAAAGCTAGAAAATAGTTAAGCTAGAATCTGCAGTAAAGTTTTCCACTCCAGGATGCATAGCCTATAACCATTACACTACACTTAACATACAGATTTAAGAATCGTGTCAAAGCATGGAGTCTGTTTAGCTAATGTCTTATTCCAAGTATGGATGGTAAAGGAAATAATGATAAATAAAATGAGTATCTACATTTTGAATAACAGAGTAGGTAGCAGTAGAGTTAAAGTACTTAACATTT
>NW_007106929.1:0-782 GCF_000164805.1 Carlito syrichta
CATAGACAGTGCCTCTACTGCGAGGAAAACCTTCTCCAAACCCATGCGCGGGAGCCAACGGGAAGGACAGAGACCCACTTCTCTTGGAGTGACATCCATGCTTCAGGGGTGGGTGCTGAGTGAGGCCAGGTGTCCAGGTCCTAACGGGTGATCGCCACCAGCATGTAACCTCTGCTCTACAAGAAAAGCAGCGTGAAGACAATCTGAACCCCACTGTCCCGGCCTGCCCGGCCCTGCACAGAGCTCCAATACTGTGAGTGGGCAACAGATGGGGGAAGGAAGCCCCAGCCTCTCGGACTCACTTGCCAGGAACGGAGCCTCCATGACTCAGAGCTGGAAGGAAGAAGACACTGACTCTCCGGTCTGGGAGCTGAGGGGAGACACAGCATCATCTTCTCGGCCACACTCAACCAAGCAGACCTTTCGTCATGTACAGCTCGGGGTGGGGATAGGTCATGGCCGTGTGCCACCTACTCTCAATGCTCTCTCGGAGACCAAACCTGTCTGGTGGCTTGGATGCCTAACTTAGGACAACTTCCAGAGACTTTCAAGAGCTTTTGGAAAGCAGCAGCTATCATGGGCTAGGATTGTTCTCCGAGCGGATGTCCACCGAGCTCCCATACTGTTGGTGCAGGTGTGGAATCTCTAGGCTTTTTCTTCAATTATTCATTGGAAGGCATTCATCGGCATTTCGGACACCAATCCTCAGCCACGTATAGTAAAATGAATTCAATTAGAAACCATGCCAAGTGGGATTGATTTCTGGGAAACATGTGTAGCAC
>NW_007106930.1:0-856 GCF_000164805.1 Carlito syrichta
ATTTGTAGCTTCTCAGTTCTCATTGCTTCCATACTTCTCTGATACCTTTAAAAATATAACTCTGTCTGATTTTCTAGTTGTTCTTGGTGAGATCATAAGCCTACTGAAAATAATTTCTTCCATTCAGAAAGAGAAATTGTATCCCACTACTTTTGATATTTTCATTATCATTCAGTTTTTATATTTTTGACTTTCTATTTTTCATATTAATCTAAGAACATCTTAAAGTATATTTTTAAATTTCCAAATATGAGTGTTTTAAACAAATATTTTTTGCTATTGACTGTAACAATTAGAACGTGATCAGAAAAAAATTTTCTTTAGATGCTATACTTTACAGTTGTTAAGACTTGTTTTTGTAGCCTGGTATGGGTCAGTATTTGTAAATATTATATTTGGTTTTAAGACAAATGACTACTCTCTAATTGTTGAATCTCTGAAATTGAGAGCATTATGCTGCTCATAATTTTAATTTTAAAACTTTTGGGGAATCTTTTTCAGTTTCTGATGATATAATACAGGAGTCTTTCAATACAATGATGAATGTATCAATCCCCTTTTGGATGTATACATTTTAAAAATATATATTTTCCCAGTAGATTATTTGGTTTATATATTTTCTCTTCCTGATGAGATAAACCTTTTACCATTAGTTGGCCTGTTTATGATTGATAATGCTCATGCCTTCAGTCTATTTTGTCTAATATTAATATAACTATATAGACTTTCCTTCAGTTAGCAGTTGCCTGGTAACCCTTTTATTTTCAGTTCTTTAATATCACTATGTTTTTCTGTCTGTAGTCATGTTTCTTTTTTATCCTAACATTATGCTCTCTATTTTAAACTGTTAAGGTTA
>NW_007106931.1:0-775 GCF_000164805.1 Carlito syrichta
GTGAAAGAATGAGACCGCTGATTCAAAATGAAGTAGGCACTATTGTGATCCTCATTTTACAGATGAGGAAACTGAGGCACAGAGCAGTCAAGTCTGCTAAAGTCACAGAACAAATAAGTAGTTGTGCCAGAATTCCAACACTGACCCTCCAGCACTATAGCTATCTCTTAACTTTGTTCATGTAAACTTGTATTTCTTTTCTTTTCTTTCCTTTCCTTTTCTTTTCTTTTCTTTTCTTTCTTTCTTTCTTTTTTTTTGAGACAGGGTCTTGCTTTCTTGCTCAGGCTGGAGTGCAGTGGCACATCATAGTTCACTGCAGCCTTAAACTCCTGGGCTCAAGGGATCGTCCCACCACAGCCTCTCAAATAGCTGAGATTACAGCACACGCCACTATTCCCTACTAATTTTCATTTTTAATTTCTTTTTTTGTAGAGATGGAGTATCAATATGTTGCCCAGGCTGATCTCAAACTCCTGGCCTCAAGTGATCTTCCTGTCTCAGTTTCCCAAAGTGCTGGGATTAAAGGTGTGAGCCTACATTTCCCATTTAAAAAATTCTTATCAAACATTAGTATATATAATAGGTTGTAGGTGACAATGCGCATATTTATTTGGATTTATTTAATGTCAGTAGTTTAGAATGATTTTATTTTGTATGTGTGGAAAAGATGGGCTTATTAGATGGCTGAATAGTACTGTGGGTCAGATCGAGACACCACCTACCTTATTGAGATTGATCATCATGAGATGCTGGTTAGGATCACTCTCTTTCAATC
>NW_007106932.1:0-1196 GCF_000164805.1 Carlito syrichta
GGCATTTGGATATTGAATACAAATATTTACTTGCAGTCACAATGTACCTGAAAGCTTCACATAGAAATATATTTTTTAGTGCATTAAAACTTAAGTAATAGTCAATCCTAAATTGTGTTAAACTATGTTATAAATGCTATACATAAACTATTCATAAATAACTCTGAAGAAACTAGTTTGTTGGGGGAAATAGAAAGAAATCACTCATGGTAACTTCTAGCCCTAAATCCAAAAAGTAGGTTTCAGTGGAAATAGATGAGAAAAATATTTGCAGTCTTTGTTTATAAAGACGTCCATGGCTTTAACATTCTTAGTGTAAAACAAATATTCCAAAAATAACTCCAGAAATAATGAGAAAGTACCTAAATTAGAATACTTAGAGTCATGAGCACTAAAGTCAGGCAGACACTGATTTGAATCATTCCCCTGCCATTTAATAGTAAAGCAAGTTAAGTCACCCTCTATGTAGCAAACACAGTGACATTTATAATTTGTTTTCTCAGCATACTTTCCAACTGACTTTTATTGGGGCCTCTGTGTAATTTTTCTTTGCTGCATGTGAACCTTGTGCAGAAATCAATCATGTTACCTAATCCAGGCCACTGCTATTGTTACAAGAATGGGCATATCAGCCAAGCAATGATAAAGTGAAGTCTTCCCTGAAATTGACATAAAAAAATAATAATAGAGAGATGGAGGTGAGGAAAGAGGGAAAAAGATTGAGATAGTCAATAGACTGGTGTGACTAAGCTTGGAAGATGTATGTTTGTGGTGCTACTGGTCATCTTATCTTGTCCAAGACTTGGATAGAATCCTACTCTATAGCAGGAAACCAAGAAAACAAAAGACAAAAGATGGAGAGGAATCAATTAGCTTAATGACATTCTTTAAGACTCTACATCCACTTACAACTAAAGTCCATTCTTAGATTTCTCAGTTATGTGAACCTTTTTTCTTAAATTAGTCTGAGTCAAATTTATTTCACTTGTAACTGGGAAAAACTCAATTAACACATGCAATAAATCTCAACTCCTTCATTTGAAAAATGCAAATAATATTATAAAACATTTCCTAGCTTTATTCATAGGATTAAGCAATATAACTTATATAACAAGTTTGGTTCACTTTCAGGCATATAAGTACTTAGTATGTACTAATTTTTATTAGCCATTATTACTAATTAGTCATAAAGAGTA
>NW_007106933.1:0-672 GCF_000164805.1 Carlito syrichta
CGCTTTTGACAGATTCTCTTGGGTTTTCAAGGTACACACTCATGTCGTCTGCAAAGAGAGATAACTTGACTTCCTCTTTTCCTATTTGGATACCCCTGATCGCCTCCTCTTTTCTGATTGCTCTAGCCGGGACTTCCAATAGTATATTGAACAGGAGGGGAGAGAGTGGGCATCCTTGTCTTGTTCCAGTTTTCAGGGAAAATGGTTCCAATTTTTGTCTGTTTAGGAGTATGCTAGCTGTGGGTTTCTCATAGATGGCTTTTACCATTTTGAGGTATGTTCCATGTATGCCTAGATGTTTGAGGGGTTTTATCAAGAAGGGGTGCTGTATTTTATCCAAAACTTTTTCTCCATCTAATGATATAAATATGTGTTTTTTGTTCTGACATCTCTTGATGTGTTTAATTACATTTATTGCTTTGCGAATGTTGAACCAGTCTTGCGTCCCACGGATGAAGCCTACTTTGTCATGATGGATGATTTTTGAGATGTGTTGCTGCATATGGTTTGCTAATACAAACAAACAGTAGAGTAAATCATAGAAAAAAACAGAACATAAAAGTGTTTTGCAAAGCAGACGAGACCAGCTAGAGAATGAGGAGACAGCCTACAGAATGAGAATAGATATATTTACCAACTCTATATCTGACAAAGCCTAACATTTAGGATCTA
>NW_007106934.1:0-776 GCF_000164805.1 Carlito syrichta
GATGAGTTTGTGTTCTCTGTATGGTACTAGATACAAGGAACTATGAGTAGGTGTGATTACTCCTTGTTTTCAGGCACTTTCAAAGTCACCGGTTGAAGAAAGGAAACCAAGAGTTACAGACAAGACATAGAGCAATGCTCTTCATTTTCAGGTAGACAGAGAGACAGTCAAAACAGATCCAGCATGGCAAAGTTCCCCCAGGCCTGGACTGCTGGTATCCTACATGTGTTTTCATCCGATGAACATGATTTCATGGGTTTGAGCTCTGACAGCTGGGATATGGCAGTACTGTGGTAGAGTAAAATTCCTCTTAAAAGCGGATCATACTTCCTTATTTAAATCATCTTGAGAAAAGACTGCTCCCCAGAAAAGAGATGAGAGTAGGAGAAGAAGGATTTGGACTAGCAGAAAAACAGGTTTTCAGCCTCTGTTTGGCTCAAATGCTCCAAGCATTTCAAGCCTGCTATTGGGGGGAATCCCCTGCCAGGTGGAGCAGTATTTTAAGGCAATCCACTCACCTCAGCCTCCCAAAGTGCTGGGATTACAGGCTGAGTCATTGAGCCCGGCTGACAACTTAGTTTAAGTGATTAGCATCTGGGTTCTCAACTAGACTATAACTTACAGTACAGTAGTTCTTGATAAACATCAACTCACCTCACTTAATGAGTAAAATGTTATTAAACACTCCCGCAACAGTGTCTACTTTGTTTCTAAGCTTTCTTTACAACTTAGTTTTTTGTTTTTTGTTTTTTGTTTTTTGAGTTGGAGTCTCACTC
>NW_007106935.1:0-968 GCF_000164805.1 Carlito syrichta
ATAATTCTTAATATACTGGTTACCTTGTCTTTTGTCTTTGCATTTTAGAAATAAGTATAATTTTTCAGGAGTGACAAGTGGAGATGCAAGAATGTGTTGGTAACATTTTTGAGGTTTTCTCACTGTGCTGGTGGCACTATGATTTTAGGCTATAATCAGGTATCCTTAGCATTTGAGAAAACATTGACTTGTGACTTGAGGTCACCCCAAAGGTGCACATGAGCATAATTGTGACAATGTTTACTGGCTCACTAACCTGGCTTATATTGTTTTACAAATGGAGTTTTATCTTTCATCACTAAAATTTCAGTTGATTTGATTCAATTGTTTGCTGTGATCTACACAAAGCATCATATCCTTATGTCTGTGTCTCCTCAGCTCTTCTTTCAAATATGGAACCTAGATTTCAATTTTGTAATTTGAAAGGTAAAAAATGATTGTAGTGATCTCTATGCCTATTTGGAAAGAAAATTACTTTCAAGTTGGATAAAAATGTATTTGAAATAGTGTATAAGGTGAACTTACACCTAGTGTTTAGGTTGTTAATTTATTACTTCCTTTTGACATGAAGGAGAGTTTTGAGAATTGATTGTTTCTTATGTTTCTCTTTTTAAAATATTTTTTATTATAAAGATGCGGGGCACAATTCAGGGTTAGGTATACAAACGTTGATCATGCCAGTACCCTTGCTGATGAGGTATGCCCCACCCCTAGCAGTTTCCCTCAACTGCCAATCCCACTCCCCTCCCCTGACAGTTTCCCATTACTGCCAAACATTTTCTCATAGTATTATGATTGGTCAAGTTTTGCTTATGAGTGAGAACATATGGTACTCTGTTCTTTGTTTCTGTGATACACTACAGAGTATCATCAACTCCAAATCTATCGAAATTGCTGCCAAGTCCATATGTTTGTCCTTTTTTATGGCTGCATGATATTCCATTTTGTACATGTACCACGTTTTCTTT
>NW_007106936.1:0-1175 GCF_000164805.1 Carlito syrichta
AACAACCGTGTTGCCCATAGAAGCTGGACTGGATTTTTTTAAAAATAGGGGTATATATACATAATGGAATATTATGTAACCATAAAGAAGGACAAATATATGAACTTTGCAACAACTTGGATGGATTTGGAGTTGATCATACTCAGTGATTTATCACAGAAACAAATGACAGTGTTCCATAGGTTTTCACTCATAAGCGGAGCTTGAACAATTATAAAGCTATTAGAAAACAATTGGCAGTAGTGGGAAACTGTCAGGGGAGTGGGGGTGGGATTGGCAGTTGAGGGAAACTGCTAGGAGAGGGAGGGGCATACCTCATCAACAAGAGTGTCTGCATGATCAATGTTTGTATACCTAAACCTGAAATGTACCTCACATCTTTATAGTAAAAACTAAAATTAAAAAAAAAAAGATAAATCTGCAAGTTTCTAAACCTGCTGGACATGGGACTGGAGAAATCTAAATAGCCACAAGGCACTTTCCTGGAAGTGCAACATAGTAATCGATTCACAACTTACTCCATATCCTCTCTTTGTGAAGTTATCAGTTTACAACCCTGCTTGCTATCCACTCTTCCATTCTCTTTCTTATACTCCTTCAAGATTTTGTCCTCACCATTCTATGGAAAATGATTATGTCAAAGTCACCATTTACTCGTGTTGTGATATGATTAATTCTTTTTGTTTTTGTTTTTGTTTTTATTTTTTTGATTTGGAGTCTCACTCTGTCATCCAGACTGGAGTACAAAGTTGCCCAGAAAAAAAAAAGAATATATATATATATATGAAAGCTTGCCAATTATCATCACTTTGACCACAATCTTTCCATCTAAATCACCATTACCTTTCCCCTCCACTTCACAATAGGCTTCTAATCAGTCACAGTGCTTCTACTCCATCCCTTCTTACACTAAATATAGTGATTTTTTTTGAAAGCAGGATTTATTGAGAGGACAGAAATGCTCCCACAGTGGGAAGGGACCCAAGGGCGTTGCTTAAGAAGTTTTGTAAGAAATGAATTAAGATCATATCACTCCCTTGCTCAAGGAATTCCCACACTACTTAGAGAAATTTTCAACTCACCATGGCTTTCAAGGCTCCATATGACTGGACCACTGTTCTGCCTCTTTGAATCCATCTCCTATCACTTTTTGCCATCACTCTGTTCCAGACACC
>NW_007106937.1:0-843 GCF_000164805.1 Carlito syrichta
AAGTGCCACGATCTGGGGCAGGAAGGGGGACTTTGTGAGCACACAGAAAAGGTGGAGCACAGAGGACGGAAGTGGCCACTTCCTGCAGGACTTTTCAAGGTCATCCTTTACTGACAAAGACCTGGCAGAGAGCAGCTCACGTGCCTTCCCTTGAAAAAATTCATGATGTTAAGTGCCCTTTAGTGGAGCCAGGGAAGTGAGGGCAAGTTGCTTATAAAAAAGAGTGGTTAAGGAAGACTATATTGCACTAAACACTGCAGACTGCCAGAACAATGCAGCAAATGGAGACAGGGCAGGTTTTCATGTAGCCTTATGCACTAACAGTTAGGGCTTCTTGGTGTGTCCCAGGGTGGAGAGGGATGTGTAACCAAGGTAAAAGATTCATAATCACTTTTGAAAAGGAGGTTGTGGCCTCGTAGTGAATGGTTATAGGAGAGAAGTGTAACACTTAAAAGTCAGGCTGGGGCAGGCACGGTCATTCAGATCTGTCATCCCAGCACTCTGAGAGGTCAAGGTGGGAGAATTGCTTGAGCCAAAAGTTTGAGATCAGACTGGGTAACATAGTGAGACCCCATCTCTACAGAAAAATTTTTAAAAATTACTGGATGTAGTGGTGCGTTCCTGCAGTCCCAGTTATTTGAGAGGCTGAAATGGGATTAATTTTGAGCCAAGAGACAGAGGATGCAGTGAGTTGAAATCACATCACTGTACTCCAGTCTGGGTGACAGAGTGAGACCCTGACTCTAAATAAATAAATAAGTAAATAAAAGCCAGGCTAATGGTTTGGAAAAAAGAGAATGGACAAGAACCACTAAATGCTTCCTGCTGTGGGAAAACTGGCCT
>NW_007106938.1:0-784 GCF_000164805.1 Carlito syrichta
TCTCCTAATTATTCCATTTTCCTTACTAATTGGTAACCTTCTGGGCCATTTGTATCTGTGGGCAACTTACAAGTATTTTAAAAGTATTTTGCCTAGAAAAACACTAAATATGTCAGCCCTTCCTTCTGTATGTTTGTATATGTTGTCCTGAGAAGTATAACCCTTGTGTGCCAGTATTCTTTTTAGAAGGTCTTGCTGAGGATTTTACTTGGTAAACATGGAATGTATATACTAGTGTGTGAAATCTTGGACAAATGCAGGCTGGAATAATGGTGTGTTACCTAGTTCTTCAGCTAAGGAGAAGCTTTCCTGTGCTTTCTTTCATTGCCCTACAACTGGCCAAGTGGCTCAGCCAGACACTTTGATTCTGGATCTCAAAAACCACTGGGAATTCTTGGATTAGTGGTTGAAGATTGAAAACTTTCTTATAATGTCTGAAAAGGTTAGGAAAGTTTCCAAGTTATATAATTTCTATACAAAGAAGTAGCTGTGACTTGGAAAGTGCTGTTTTATCTATCCATTCACTGATCTATTAATTGAGTAAACATTCATGAAATAACATTCTATGTTCCAGACCCATGTGTGGAGCTGTGGATACAAGGAGTAAAACCCAAGGGGTTTACTGTCTAGTAGGGAGAAATGGACTTGTAATAATTAAATAATTGGATATGTGTTATAATAGGTTTCAGTAGTATAATAGAAATAGACATGTGGAGGAAGGTTGTTATGGTAGGAACAGAAACATACATGACTCGCAAAACATGTACACGATTTTATTTAAAAA
>NW_007106939.1:0-948 GCF_000164805.1 Carlito syrichta
TATTCAGTCAGTTTATTGACCACCTGAGAATCAATGGGGAGAAAGGGGGTGTCACTTTGGACCCAGGGTTGTCTCAAATGTGCTGGTTGTCTCAAATGTGCTTTCTTCAAATGTGAGACTCTTCTTATCTAGTGTGTATATAAAGTCAGCCAAACTCGAGTTTTATTTTTATAGATGAATAAACTGTATCTAGGTGGCAAATTTAACTTTATAATAAGAAAAATTGAAAAGCTTTAGCATACAGTATATCTGTATCATATATAAATACAGATCATTCTACATGTGACATATTTTCATTTTTGTTTAATAGTGAAGAGAAGAAACTCCAGAGCTTCTTCTATGAACTTTTGGCCCAAAGATAAAGGGCATATTGCAGTGTCAGCAATGAATGTAGGTCCAGTGAGTGAGCTCTGGTGTTGCCTGGGTGGACAGAATACAGGTGGTCATGGGTGGCCATGGATGGTCATGGATGGTGCCATGGTTTGATTTGCACCCCTCCAAGCTCATGTGTTGAAGTTTTCACCTCCAGTATACCATCATGTCTCCATATTTGGATATAAGGCTTTGCAGAAGATATTAGGTTAAAATGAGGCCTTTAGAATGGACTTTAATCTGACTGGTGTCCTAATAAAAAGAGGACATATGGACTCACAGAAAGATACCAGGGACATCCATGTGCAGAGGACAGGCCATGTGAGGACATAACAAGAAGGCAACTGGGTGGTCTGCAAGTCAAGGAGAGAGACCACAGAAGGAATCAACAATGCCAACACCTTGGTCTTGGGCTTTGAGCCTCCAGAGCTGTTAGACAACGAATTTCTGTTGTTGAAGCCCCTCCTTTCTGCCCATGGTACTTGTCTGCAGCAATGCTAATAGATGGAGACAGATGGGCAGAAGTCTGTTGCCTCTTCTGAACTTGACTCTGCCATCAGCAGCATCTGAGAAAGA
>NW_007106940.1:0-817 GCF_000164805.1 Carlito syrichta
CAAAAGATGAATCCAAGTTACATTTGACTTCTGCAAGTACAAGAGCTGCTCAAAGTGGTTTCCATCAGCATCCAGACACTTCTGATGATGGTGAACGACTGCAGGACTTGTTCCTGGGCAAGGCCTCCCAGATCTTCCCTTGTGCACATCACACACAGTCCCATGCATCTCAAACTTATCATAACATGTGAAATTGTTAAGCATGTTGGAGGTTCTGTTGCACACTCACGCCTCCGTTGTCACACTTCCACAATGCTTTCAAATTTCAAATAACATTTCAAAGTGGTCTTGTGCACCTCTAAAAGCCGTACTTCCACCATTTTCTTTGACTATACTGCCTACCGCATGGTGATCCTAACATTCATTTGATAAATGCTATCTCTTTATTGAACGACATACTAAACTTTGCTACCATAATTCAATTCAGCTTTGAAAAGTAATACATAGATAATATCCCTTAAAACATGTATATATTTTTTGTCCTCCCCCCCAGGTTGTAAGCTTTGCAAAAGGTAGTTTCTTCTTAGATTAGTTAGGTGGGTGCCAAAAAGAAAACAGGTAATTTAAGGGACAAGAAAGTATTTTCAGAAGGTCTCCAGCAGTCAAGTTCTTGACATGAACAAACATGTCACAAGCTTACAGTGTTCCAACACATTACAAAAAGACTTGTGAGGTGTAGATGCATTCACCCTTGCGTGATGACAGACACTCCCATGCATGGACAGAAAGATTTACAAAAACACACTGCTCTGCACAGTGCAGACCCCTCTGATAAGACTTTAAATCTTCCTGGAGGGAAGCACACTGGGGGAGGGGT
>NW_007106941.1:0-728 GCF_000164805.1 Carlito syrichta
ATTCACCTCAGCCTCCCAAAGCACTGGGATTACAGACTGAGCGACCGAGCCTGGCTGACTTTTTGCACTGTCTTAAAGATCGATATTGCTAAGAAAGCAACAGCATAAACAGATCAGAAGGGGACATGCATGATATAGTTAAACAATTTATTTATTATTATTATTATTATTATTATATTTTTTAGTTGGAATCTCACTCTGTCACCCAGACTGGAGTGCAGTGGCCACTCCTGTTCACTGCAGCCTCGACCTGCTACAGCTCCGGTGATCCTTCCGCCTCAGCCTTCCAAGTAGCTGGAATTACAGACGCTCGCTACCACACCCAGCTAATTATTTGATTTATTGTAGAGATGAGGTCTCACCAAGTTGCCCAGGTGGGTCTTGAACCTGCGGGCTCAGGCAATCCACTCACCTCAACCTCCCAAGGCACGGGATTACAGGCTGAGCCACCGAGCCCGGCTTAGATAATTATTTTAATGTAAAGCACATGCATTTTAAATTTAGAATCTTTTACAATTAGCAAACATCTTCTCTTTACTGGTGTTAAGATTATTTAATAAGTAAGATACCCGAGTGGAGAATTTATTTTAGAGTATATGGCTTTCTAACGATTTAAAATTATGATGTATGAGTAACAATGCATTTTTTTAAGCTTTTAGCCATATAGACTGATTTCTACCAATAAAATATCTTCAAGTGCTAATTAGCAAATTACAAAAAGTTTTAAG
>NW_007106942.1:0-863 GCF_000164805.1 Carlito syrichta
GTTTGGTTTTGATTTGCATTTCTCTGATGATGCCTGAGCCTGATTCCTTTTTCAGGTGTCTGTTGGCTGCCCTTATGTCTTTTTTTTCAGAAGTGTCCAATTATGTCTTTTGCCCACTTTTAAAAGAGACTTTTGTTTGTTTGTTTGTTTGTTTGTTTTCCTTTCGGGCATTTGAGTTACTTGTGGATCCTAGATGTTAGGCCTTTGTCAAGTATTCAGATGACAACATTTCCCATTCGGTGGGCTCTCTCCCTGCTGTCTTGATGGCTTCTTCTGCTTTGCAGAAGATCATTAGTGTGATGAGGTCCCACTTGTCTATCTTACTTCTTAAGGTATTGGCGTTTAGGGTTCTGAATAGGAATTGGTTCCCAATTCCAATTTCCATAAGGGTGTCTCCTGCATGTTCTAAGATTCTTAGATTCTGAGGTTTTACGTTTATGTCTTTGATCCATTTAGAGTTAATTTTTGTGTATGGGGATATGTAGGGGTCCTGTTTCAATCTTCTGCATGTCATCAGTCAGTTTTCCCAGCATTATTTACTGAATAGCTTCTCCTCTTCCCTGAGACCCACTCCCGACTATCACTCTATAGGATGATGCAAAGGGGAAATGAATGGAATCAATAAACATACGCACACACTCCAAAAGAAACTGGAATAACAACGAAGCTAAACAAACCTATCATCAATAAAACACCCCCAAGAAAACTAATCACACACATACATGCATAGCACAATGTGAATAGGGACAAAGAACAGAAAGACCGAAGGGAAAAAAAGGAAGAGGGGTAAGGTCGAACCTTCACACGTTTATTGACATATCCCTTAAAGTATAAAAAATGAATATAAAAAAGACCCAGAAGGA
>NW_007106943.1:0-1166 GCF_000164805.1 Carlito syrichta
AGTTTTTTATAGCCAGCCTTTTTCAATTGAATACTAGGTCTTATCCATTCTAATTATATTTTTGTACACATTTGCAGACTATTGATTAGACTTTTTTTCTCACATGAGCTAGACCTGCGGGACAGACAAGGATCATATTTCCTTGTTTGTGTTTTATGATTAAAGAGTAGCGATTTTGGTAATAGACACAACCAAAAATCCCATAGATTAATTTTCAAGTAGAAAGTTCTTATACTCATGTGTCATTATTACAGCTTCTATTAATGACAATATTTTCTTTCCTAGATTCCACCACAAAAAGAAGAAAGAAAAAGTTTTGGGGATCAAGTCTGAAAGAACAACATGGTTGTTCATTGCCTCTTCCTATTTAGAAAACACCTCCAAAAACAAATACACATGTACACGTGTGCTACATGCATATACATGTATAGTCACATGCCCTCAAGATAAAGAATACTGTAGTATATACATTTGATCTTATCTAAGAGATCAATACTTTTGAGATACAGTCTAAATTCATAACATGATCTTTAAAAAATATTTCTTGCCGAACTCGGTGGCTCAGCCTGTGATCCCCGTGCTTTGGAAGGCCGAGGTGAGTGGATTGCCAGAGCGCGCGGGTTCGAGGCCCGCCTGAGAAACTTGGCAAGACCTCATCTCTACAGAAAATCAAAAATGTACCCGGGCGTGGTAGCGTGTGCCTGTAGTTCCAGCTACTTGGAAGACTGATGTGGAAGGATCGCCGGAGCCCAGCAGGTCGAGGCTGCAGTGGCCGGAAGCAGCCACTGCCCTCCAGTCTGGATGACAGAGTGAGACTCCAACTTAAAAATAAATATAATAAAAACTAAAAAAATATTTTTTCAATATAATCAATGAACTATTTACCTACACTTTCACAGAGCAAAATACCTAGAAGAAGTTTAGAAAACACTAAGTATACCATGTAACAAAAATAAATTAATCAAAAAACTCGTTTGTTTTCTTTTTTATATTTTGCTATTTATCAGAAAAATGAATATCTAAATGAATTGCATACATGTTAAGGTAAATTGCATGCAGAATTATTATTTATAGAGCTTAAAAACATAATGTAGATGTAGGTTCCAGATGAGTGTATATAATTCCATGTTTTCTTTATGAATTTCAATAATACACTACCTACATGG
>NW_007106944.1:0-777 GCF_000164805.1 Carlito syrichta
TCTATCTTTTCACCTTCTCATCTTATGTTTAACACGGAGAGAGTTTCAATTCATTTTACATGACTTGATATGTCTGATGACAGAAACTGGTTTAGACTTGTAAATTCCAGCTCTGGGGTCCAATTAAGAAAGGGCCTGTGCTTGGTAGAGTCTGAAACAGATCTACATATACATTATTTCTGTTCAAGTTTGCCCTGGATGTCTTCTTGTGCAGTCAGATAAATGATTTCATGGCTAGACAACTGACCTTTGAAATTTTTTTCTGTCACTTTAAGCAATGGAAGAAATCTTCCGTTTACTTTCTTATCACCTCTTATTCAAAAAGTATGCTTTTTCTATGAGAACATGGTTGCTTTCTTAAAACCTCATCTCATTCCATAGTATGTAGCACAACACTTATGATGTTCTGAATTAGAAAAAGTAACCCTAAAAGACCTGTAAATGACCAGGGGGAAATAGTAAGGCAGGCAGGCACACACACACCAAAAAACTGTCAAAAATGATAGATCTGTAATTTGGAATGTCAGGGAAGAAACAGACTGGGAGAAGCAAAATCGTTATGGTTTAGCCTCCTAGTAAAATCAATATGTCTTTTAGATGAAAAAATCTATATAACCAGCCAGTTTCTTTGACAGGAAAAGGTAGAAAGTGAAAGTAGTTAGAAAAGCATACCAAACAGTTTTACAATGAGTCTAAGTACCTGTTATACCTACTCACATGCATCTTTGTTTAATATTTTTGAGGGTTTCAGATATTCTTTACACTCAATATTTATTA
>NW_007106945.1:0-1448 GCF_000164805.1 Carlito syrichta
ATACTTCATTCTCCCACTGAAATAAGCAAAATTCATAGAAAAGATAAAGATGGTACACTCACAAAAAGGAAGGCCAGCAGGAAGTTAAAAATACAGCTGAAAGTTAGAGAGACCTGAGATAAGGAGTTATCACCTCCTTCCAAGCCTTGGGAGAAATGCACAGCTTAGGGATGCACCAGTTACTTATCCTGAGGGTGCAAGTTGTAGGTCCTGCTAACCGGTAAACGAGATCCAAATAACCTCTAGGCCTGCCAATTAACAATTCCCAAATACTGCAGTATCCTAATAAAGTGAAACACAATCTCTCTAAGGATTTTATAAGTATTTTAGTTCTGTTCATGATTAACTCAGCAGCTGAAAATCAGACACATGATCGTCTGAGCAATAAATTAGAGACCAATAGCTACTCGGCACAGTAGCCTCCCTCGGTTCCAGGGCGCCCTTGGATACCCAAATCTGCAGAGATGCTCAAGTCCCTCATATAAAATTCAGTAGTATTTGCAGATAACCTACACGCATCCTCCTCTGTGCTGTACATCCTGTCTAGATTACGTATAATACCTAATATAATGCAAATGCTATGTACATAGTTGCTATATTGTATTTTTATTTGGGTTATTTTTTTTCAAATATTTTTGATCTGCATTTTATCAATTCCATAGATGTGGAGCTCCCAGATACAAGGGCTCACTGTAGGGCTTTCTTGACACTATTATTTTTACATAAGTACTTTTAACTCACCTGAGTAATAAAGTAAAAGATACATCATATTTTACAAAGTATATCAGGAAAATGAATGTTATAGGTCGAGTAAACGTTAGTTGATGTTTATTGATAATGGAAAATCAAAAAGAATAAACTTGTCACATATATCCCACTTTTTGTATTTAATGTAAATTTTTCAATTATTACTTTTTCATCCTTACAAAAGATAATAAAATAAAAGTTTTAAAGGAGAGTAAAATATTTCAAAAATTCCTTGAGTTATGTCTCTGGTTTCTTTAGCCAACGGTCTGTCATCTTAAAGCTGGGAAATAAATTATAAGTCAACAACAAATTAAAGATCAAATGCTTCACACTCACAATTCACAACATACAGATATACCATCTAATAATTAGCTATTTACATAATCCCTGAAGAACTGCAAACAAGGTCAGAGGTTTACTTGCAAATTTATCCTATCAATAATGTGAAAGTTTATTGGTACTTAAAAACATAGATTATCTAAGACCTTTTAAAAATTACAGTATGAATCTTCCAGTTCTTGAAGAGAGCAACAGCACAAAAATAATATAAGCAATACCAACTTGTGTTTCTAAAAAACTGTCCAACTTGTATCACATCTGAAAGAAACTACCACTGCCAGGCTCAGTGGCTCAACCTGTAATCCCGCACCTTAGGGAGGCTGAGGTGAGTAGATTGCCTGAGCCCACAGGTTTGAGACCTG
>NW_007106946.1:0-1016 GCF_000164805.1 Carlito syrichta
GCAGCCTTTTTTTGTCAACAGTTTAATTTTCCTGTTTTCAAGTTCTTTTGATAGTAAAAGACACAGAAGTTATCGTCAACCCCAAAGAATCAATGGTAGACCAGTTGTTTTCATTTGAACTACACGTATTGGCAGAGTAGTTATGGTAATTTTTCAATTTGGTTAATATTTGTGCCGAAGTGTACGTGTAAAAAAATGTCAGTAGATATAAAATAGTACATGAAATAGCAAATAATTATGCTGTGAATATCATTTTGACTTTTCATTAGATGTAAGTGTTCATTTCTTAGACATGAATATTTATTTTAAGCAGGCAGAGGGGCAAAATATGAACAACATGAGATTAGGGTCTATAGATCAGCAGAATTCTTTAAACAGATTTAGCAATATACCTTGAACACATTGTCATGTTTTTAAGCTACAGTGTCTCATTTCTGCAGTTGAGGGAAAGATATTCGTTTATCTGTTGTTTTGAGGATCAAATGACACAATGTATTGAAAAAACCCAGAGTACTATTGACATATTACTATTACATTCAGGAAGTAACTTAGATAAATAATCCAGCAGGGGTGAACTTTTCATTTTTAGACACTCAACTCAAATCAACATAATGAAAGTGTGGGTCACAGTGACATTTCCTTCGGTGCTTAACAATAAAATTATGGACCTAAAACAATCACTAGAGATGTAAGAAGTTGGAAAAGATAACAGAAAATCTTTAAGTCTTAACGCCATTTTTTTTCGCAGTTTGTTAATACGGACAGCAGTCTAACTTTCATGAATTCCAAACCTGGAAATTCCAATATTAAAAATACTTAAGGATCAGCTGTTCACCTATTTGCATACACGTAATACTTTATTCTTCAGAATGATTCCACCCTATTTCACAATAATTAGTGAGAGGGCATGTCACTGCATTATTCTATGGTCATGGCTCTTTGTTATCACATTATTTAAGGTTTGCCAGGAGGCCATAGTTGTGTAAAGTTGCATGTCCCCTATTGGTTGTGCATCA
>NW_007106947.1:0-809 GCF_000164805.1 Carlito syrichta
CGGGGCCTTCTGGAAGGAATTAAAGCGGAAACCCTAGGCACGTCCAGGCATAAGGTGGGCAGGGGAGGGGCTCCCTCAGCGCTCTAGGTCTGGGACTTTCAGCGGGCTTCCCAAGCCCCTCCTTCCTTTACCCAGAGCTCGTGGCACTACAGGTGTGGACAGTGACATCACATTCTGCTTCCTGCACCAGATGAGGCACAGAGGTCACTTTCTGCCCTTCAGGAGAGGATGCTGGTCCTCCTTGGAAACAGCCTTATCTTGTGCCACTTCTGGCTGTAATCAGTAATTTCTACCAGGAAGTTAGAGGAACAGAAACCTTTCCTACTGAATGTCCAGCAGGATGACTTGTGCCTGTAATTCCAGCATTTTGGGCAGCCGAAGACGACAGATTGCTTGAGCTCAGGAGTTCAAGCCCTGCCTGGGCAACATAGTGAGACTTCACCTCTATACATACATACATACATACATACATACATGAATGAATGCATGAATGAAATTATCCAGTTGTGATTACGTGAGCCTGTAGTCCCAGGTACTTGGGAAGCTGAGGTGGAAGGATCATCTGAGTCCAGGAGGTCCAGGCTGCTGTGAGCTGTGATAGTCATGATAATGCCAATGCCCTCCAGCCTGGGCAACAGAGTGAGACCCTAACTCAAAATAATAACAGCGATAATAATAACAAAGTTTTCCTACCAAGGAGACCCAGCTCAGGAATGACTGCGTTGGTGTCAGGCAACTCTGGGGGAAGATATTACGAGTTTGCACTCTGCCCATATGGCTCCCGTGCCAGCTTCTTGACCTGGGTTGGC
>NW_007106948.1:0-875 GCF_000164805.1 Carlito syrichta
CCCCTTATTTGTATTTTTTTCCTTTGGTGCATTAAGAAAGTATATTTAGCTTACAAGACTCTGAAAAGCAATGTCAATAACAAATAGAATTTAAATCTCAGTGTGATTTCTGGTAAGTATAGGCTGCCTACAATATATAGTAGGAAAATTGAAAAAAATAAAAATAAATAAATAAATAAAAAGAAAATTGGCTGTGGCCACAAGATTTATTAAGTCTTATTCATAGCTTATTCAAATAGCAAGCAGGGGCCAATGATCCTGATTCCCTGTTGTGGAAACCATGAGGCTGCAAATAGCATGCAGTAATCATTCAGCATATAATAACCACACAGTGATCACTGGTGATTGCCAATGCTTAGTGCTGATTGTGTGCCAGGGATAGTACTTGAATTCTATATGCATTATTTCTAATCCTTATAAGAACGTAACAGGGTAGCTATTATTTGATCTTTTCTAAAGATGAAGAAATTAAGGCAGAGAGATGAAGCATGTGCCCAAGGCCACTCGCCTAATAAGTGTCACAGCTGGGAAACGGAGCTGCCATAATCCATATCAAATAGGTCCTGTCCAGAAACTGGAAACCTTTCCCCTGAAAACTGGAACAAGGCAAGCTGGCTACTCTCACCCCTCTTGTACAACATTGTGTTGGAATCCTAGCTACAAGAATTAGACAAGAGAAGGAAATCAGGGGTATCCAAATAGGAAAAGAGGAAGTCAATTTATCCCTTTTTGCTGACAATATTAGAATACCTTGAAAATCCAAAGAATCAGTTAAAAGCCTGCCTGCACTGATTAAGACTTTAGTAAGTCTTGGGGTACAAATAAAGTGCAAAAGACAGTTGCATTCTTATACACCAACAGCTAGCTGGCAGAGA
>NW_007106949.1:0-809 GCF_000164805.1 Carlito syrichta
TTATATATGTATTATGTTATCAGTGGAATTTATATAAATATAACAGAACATATATTTATATTTGTATAAAAGTGTTATTGCTAACTACATCTCGCTCAATTTGTCATCTTTCTCCAATTTCCAACTATTGTGCTGTATAAATTTTTAAAATTTTTTCTGAAATGCAACTTTTCTGAAAATTTGTCTTTAATGTAGCTCAAAGACAATATGTTCTATAAACTATTGCACAACTCAAGATATTTTCACTTTAACTGATTTCATCATTTAAATGTCATCGTCCTAATCTTTCTTTAGCCTGTTTACTAATATCAAGAGTGGAAAATAGAGTTCGATACTAGTATAATTTCTTTTATTTTTTGGCATCTATAACCTATATTTTCCACCTAAATGCTTATTTTGAAATTTTTAATAATTTTGTTATTTTTTTGAGATCAGTAATTTTATAATTTACACCTAGGCACATGTATTTTTTAATAAATTTAGTCTGGAACTAACTGTGGAATTTTAATCTGCCATAAATGGATTCCTATAAATCTCAATAAATTTTCAACTTCTAGTTTAATTATTGGCTTCCTACACTTGCTCCATTTTTTCATCTGAATTTTTGAACACATTTTTAGCCTGTTCATTTCAGACTTTTGGCTGTTTCTCTTTTTGTCCTATGTCTGACATTATTTCTCGTACTTTATTTTACAGTCCATGAACACAGACTCTCATTAAATAGAGTTTTTGGGTAAGGAATAATTGTGTTTTCTTCAGTTTATGCATTGTTTTGAGTTATTTCTTTTTTAGCTAAACGAAAATAATTA
>NW_007106950.1:0-1447 GCF_000164805.1 Carlito syrichta
CTGCTTTACACTTACACTTCAAGCAGCAAACCACTTACTCCAAGATTCCTAAGGGAGATATATGCTTAAAAGAGGACAAGTTAGAGCTCTTTGTGCAACAGAGAATTTGGTCCCTAATCTCTAAACACAAATTAAGACAGAATTAAATAGGAAAGTTAGTGAATAAAACTGAGACATATTTAGGTTGCGGATATAGATAGCCTCAAGCTTAAGTCAACCCTAAGACTGCTCATTTATTCCTAGGTTCCAAATCTGAGTTTTGAGAACTTTGTGATTCAAGTAGATCTGATCTATCCCATAAATAAAATCTGAAAGAGACAGAAGAGCAAGAAAAAAGAATCATCCAATGCAACTAATATTTTCCAGTTCTTATTAAACTGAAGCAAAAATCTCTGAGCCAAGATCTCTTAAGGGAAAGAAAAGACAGAGAAAGAGAAGGATTGGTCACTTGGGTGTAATCTTATTATAATAGGAGTTTCTAAATTTTAAGTGCACTCTAATGAAGCCTATAAACCTTTTCTTAGAATTGTCTTTTTAAGTGCACAAAATAAAACATATAGGCTTGAAAGAGAAAGCAGTTATATTTAAAGGCAGTTGCTGTAGTATACAAAAACTATAATTGAAAAAAGCACATTTTTGATGTAAGAATATATGTGCATCTTAATTAATGCATTATATTAGAAGTACTAGCAGCAGTTCTAGTAACTACTGAATTATCAGAGGCTACAAGCATAGAGAATATTGTGAGGCATCAGTGACAATTATAATGTAATATAAAAAGTCTGCAAATTCTGTTGGTGACAAAAGTCCCAGTTACTTCTAATATTACTGTGCTTTGTTGCCTACATTTGTAATTAAAATGCTAAAGTCAGTTAGAAAAAAGTAATCAGAGTCTTGAAAAAATGATAGACATATTTTTTCATCCAAATTCATAAAACAAGGAAATAAGTTCCAAGATTATAAGGAAGAAGAGAAGATGGATCATATTCTTCTCCCATTTTCTAGTATAAATGACTTGTTTTCACCCCCCTGGACTTCAAAAAAATAGAGTATAAAGAAATAGAGAAACACATCTACACTAATGTTCAACAGCCAGGTAGTAACCCCAACACTTGAGAAGGAGGTGAATCGAAGTTGTAGCTTCCTCTTCCTTTGGGTTGAAGCACTCTGTTCTTGATCCTCAGGGGAAATAAAGAGAAGAAAATAAAAGCCATGCACTCCTTATAGAGGACAATAAGTGGAGGGTCACTTAAAAAACATTCCTCTCTGTCAAGGGAAGAGTTTAACAGGCTTCAAAAAAGATCCTCCTGCTATTTCTTCTAAGTTTTGTGCCTTCCTGGGATGAGGATGTTAGTACATTTTCCTAAGACCTTCCAAAAGCTATAATATATTGCCACCAGAAGATTCCGAGGTAAGTCAGGATAGTTCTTTAATTCATTTTACCTAG
>NW_007106951.1:0-987 GCF_000164805.1 Carlito syrichta
TTATGGGGGTACCTAGGGAAGCCCACCTTGTCATGTACCATAAAGTCCCCTGTAGTCAAAAAAGGGAGCATGCATCCATTTTCACCAGAAAAAAATGAACATTTTAAATGTTTTCTTTTTAAAGAAATAACTGACATCCCTCCCTCCCTTCATATTTGATATCAGCAGCTGCTCAGTACTGGAAATGGTCTGCTCCCTCTGCTTGATTTAGCCAAATTCAGTTTAATGATCAGTCATTTTTCTGTCATTTTCATATACTTCAGTTAAATGAAATATTTAAGTTAGTAAGGTGAGGCCACTAGATTAAAAAGTTTTTAAAAATTGATAATTCGTATATGCCACGAATCTCCTTATCTGGAGCTTACATTAGAAAACTTTTACATTTAATAACTTTTGGTAGTCAGTTTATCAAATAGAACTTGTGATATGCCCTTAATATTAACCTTGAGAGAAATAGATACAGCTTCTTTGCCAGTTGAAGTTCTGTTTTTATTCGACTAAAGTTAAGGAACACAAATGAAGGAACAGAATAATTTTGAAATCAACACATAAAATATTACTAATGGAATTTTTCTCAAAAGAATTATTTAAATAGAATGAATATTTTTGGATATTAAAAAATAAGGATGCTCTAACTCCTATAGTTCCCAGATGAGGAGTAATTTTTCAGACCATGATTTGAGATTACCTTTGGCAGAAGAGCAAGGAGACTAATATATCTATAACAAATATGCACTTATAATTTTGTAGTTAATGATTAACATCTCCAGAAAAAAACAAAAGAAAAATAGAGTCTATTAATATACACAGGTCACAAAAAATCATTAAAATAAGTAAAATGTTATAAATGTTATTTAATTTATCCTTTTTATTTATTGTTTGTTTTTTTGCTTGCTTTCCAGTATACTTTTTGTCTGTAACACTTTGAGCAGAAATGTCCTTTAAATCAGAATCAGCATAAATGTTGCCTGTGTTTAACACAAAAAA
>NW_007106952.1:0-1266 GCF_000164805.1 Carlito syrichta
CCAGACAGAGTTTCGGTAATTAACGAAACAAAAGAAAACGTTCTGCCTGGCTAGGGGCAGGGCGACAAAACTATCATGGTAATTTAGTTTCTAATCTTAGTCCTAGGAGAAACTGCCTTTGGGAACAAGAGCTGACTAACCAGTCTACAAGGAAATAGAAGTTTAAAAATATCTAGAAAAAAGTACAACTTAGAAGGGACAAGGTCATATAAAATAATTCTTACTGTGCAACTTTCCATCAGATGTATAGAGATTTACTTATAAATTTTACTGCCATGTATGCTCACTGGTCACTAATCACATGCCAATATCATAGGTATAACTGATCCTATGTCAGAGGCGATCTTCCAGATGGGCCTTTACAGGCCTCAGCCATGTAGCTATAGATGTTGGCTCCCAACATGAGACTTCTTGCCATTTATTCTTTTTACATTAATCCTTATTTCCATTGTGTTGTCAATGTCAGGTTTTCTTAGGTAGTGGTATTTTCTCTCTGTATTTTAAATACTAAAAAATTGAGTTTCTGGCCTACAGATTTATTTCATCTACATCATCGCTCACAAAATTCAGATAGCATCGTAAAATAAACCTGTATGCCTTTATCTGAAGTACTTTTGGAGGTTGATCACATTAAACAAACTCCCTTCAAATTTAATGCAGATATCTTCACTAAAAATGCAGACCATAGGGTCATCATTGGCACACCTTTTTGTTTTGTATGCTACACTTTTAATGTTTTATACAATATAATTCAGAGGAATAAATATGTCAACAATGCACCTTAAAGATCTGGAATCCATATGTGGTCAGAAGGATTCTGCTGAGCACTGAGAGATACAAACCCATACACATTAGTGTCTTCGCTCTCAAGGTGTTTCTTTAGAGGTTTATTTGTTTTCATTAATTTCCCAATATCTTACAAATGACAGCATAGTATTTTTTAAAACTTACTGATTCTCTGCAGTACTTATGGTGCATATTCATTCTCTTTAAAATTTGAAGATGTCTTGAAAAGGTAGTGTGTGACCTACTATATTATATATGCTGCTGGGGGAAATTCATAAAAACATAAATTTTACATAAGAAGAGACCTTAGAGATGAGCTCTGAGAGTCTGCTGTCCCTCTTTTCATCTCCTTTTCCCATTTTAAGAATGAGAAAAACTGAGACTCATGAGAGCTAACCAGTTGCTTACTACCACACCATTGAGCAATAAAACAAGTTTCTTAAGTTACCTGGTGTGCTCTTTCAAATAAAAACTATGAAA
>NW_007106953.1:0-1291 GCF_000164805.1 Carlito syrichta
CTTCTCTATAGCCTGTGATGCTGTGTGAGAGAATTTTACACAAAGTAAAACTTCTCTCTAAATTGGAACCTATGGCTGCTTTAGTAGATAAGTTTATAAAATATACTAAATCCTTTGTTGTCATTTCAACAGTGTTCACAACATTTTCATCAGGAGTAGATTTAATTTCAAGAAACTACTTTCTTTGCTTATTCATAAGAAGCACATTCTCATCTGTTTAAGTTTTACCACGAGATTACAACAATTCAGTGGTACATTCAGGTTTTATTTCTAATTCGAGCTCTTTTGCTATTGCCAACACATCCACATTTACTTCCTCCACTGAGGTCTTGAACCCCCTCATAGTCATCCATGAGAACTGAAATCAACTTCCTCCAAAGTACTGTCAGTTGATATTTCTACCTCCCCCCTGAATCATAAATGTTTTTAATGGCATATAGAATGTTGAGTTGAGTCCTTTCTAGAAGCTTTTCATTTTACTTTGCTCAATTTACTGTAATGTAATTACCACAATCACTAATCACTATCTATAGAAGCTATAGCTTTATGAAATGTATTTCTTTTCTTTTCTTTTCTTTTCTTTTTTTTTTGCGTTGGAGTCTCACTCTGTCGCCCAGACTGGAGTGCAGTGGCCACTCCCGGCCACCGCAGCCTCGACCTGCTGGGCTCCGGCGATCCTTCCACCGCAGCCTTCCGAGTAGCCGGAATTACAGGCATGCGCTACCACGCCTGGCTGATTTTTTGATTTATTGTAGAGATGAGGTCTCACTGCCCAGGCGGGTCTCCAACCCGCAGACTCAGGCAATCCACTCACCTCAGCCTCCCAAAGGCGCGGGATTATAGGCTGAGCCACTGAGCCCAGCCTGAAATGTATTTCTTAAATAATAAGACTTGAAAGTCAAAATTACTCTTTCATCCATGGGCTTCAGAAACATTACTCTTTTTGTACACTTCCATCAGATCTCTTGTGTGACTAACTGCATTGTCAATGAACACTAATATTTTTAAAGAAATCTTTTTTTCTGAGTATGAGTTCTTAGAAGTGGGTTTGAAATATTCCATAACCCATTTAAACAAGCTGTAAACAGATGTGCTGCCATCCAGGGTCTTTCATTCCATTTCTAGAACACAGGCAGAGTAGATTTAGCATTAGTGTTAATGGCCCAAAGATTTTTGAAATGGTAAATGAGCATTGGCTTCAACTTAAAATTACCAGCTGTCTTCTGAAGATCTGAAGCCAGGCATTGATTTTTTCTCTCTAGGTACAAAAGTCCTACATGACATCTTTTTC
>NW_007106954.1:0-753 GCF_000164805.1 Carlito syrichta
CCTGTGCTGATGGAGTGGATCAACCTCATTGGGTAACCTTGCTGTATAAATTTTTAAAAGGGTTATTGAAGGCAAGCTCAAGTATGGGCCTCTTGCACCTTATACTATTACTATTTTAGATCAATTGGTCTGTCGATGGATGACTCTCACAGATTGGGAGCAATTAACCCAAAACGGTTTTTCAGAGGTGCTTATTTGCTGTGGAAAACCAAGTATGAGTATCAAGTTAGAATTCAAATGGACCAGAATTTAAATAGACCTGCTGGGTCATTCATTATTTCTCATGATATACTCTCCGGGACTGGTATGTATACCCAAATGGCTAATCAAATTTTTCTACCCAAAAATGTTTGGCTTCATATAAATCATTGGGCTGTCACCACGTGGAAAAAATTACTGGCAGACACTGTTCAGATTTGTTCTTTATCTGATGTAAAACAAAAGGCCAACGAAAGTTATGAGGACTTTGTTTCCATACTTATTACGGCAATTAATTGGGTAATTACTAATGAAGAAGCAGCAGAAACTCTTATCAAACAATTGACTTTTGAAAATGCTAATAATACTTCTCAGGCTTTGGTTAGACCCATGCACAAAACCCGATGGGTTACTAATTTTACCTGCCAGGGTGCAGACATAAGCTCAGCTATTATGCAAGGGATGGCTTTGGCCACAGCATTGAAGGGAGAAACCTTTTCACAGATCGCTCTATGTATGCAGGGTGCAGGTAGGCAGAAAATTTTTCAGTGCAAT
>NW_007106955.1:0-955 GCF_000164805.1 Carlito syrichta
TTACTGCTACTTATTATTAATTGCCTCAGTCAGGGTTTTTAATTGCAGGTAACAGGGCAGTTCTGACTAATTCAAGCAGAAAAGGGAGTTATTGAAAGCATATTGGTTAGTTTACCAAACTGATGGGAAGGTTGTTTACTGAACTGATGGGAAGGTTCCTTACATAGGAACAAAGAAGACTAGGTAACATAAAAGGCATAGCTAAGAATCATGATAGAAACCCATCTGGTGACAGTAATGTGACCACATGTTGCTGAGGTCTAGGCTCAACCACTGACAGCATATCTGTTGCTGTTGCCTTTGGAAACTCAGTGTTGCTGCTGCCTCCTGTTGCCAAAATTCCTCCTTTGCTGCCCCATCTTCTTATTGCCTCTAACTGTTATAGGGGCCTTGGTGGGAATGTCATAGTGGAAGAATCTAAATTAAGCACCCATGTCATGCTGGAGGGTGACTGGAAGGATGAGTATATGGCCTTGTCAGCTCTACATAGGGAGGTGGGCTTTGCCTTATGTGAAGACTCATAAAGTGGGAAATTTCCTACTTTTAGGAAGGGAGTCAAGGCACTAGCACACCCTACGCTTTCACCCACATTATGTCTTCTACCTATGGGTTGCTTGTGATACATTTGTTTGCTGCTTATGAAACAGTCATAGTGAGATGTCGGTGACCAGCACTGATCAAGGGTGGGTTAGGACCCGCACCAGAGAATCTGGACAGCGAGAATAGACCACTCAGAGGCAGTTCTTCTGGGAACAGTCTGGTCAGGACTGAAGCCAATTTTATTCAAACCTTTTCCAACTTATATACCATTTTCTATACCCTCCAGCAGTGTGATAATCACTTGCTAGGGGCGTACAAGTTCCGTGCTTTACAAACTATGCATCACAAGACCACCACGAGATCTGCAATTTCCAAGCAAATAATTCAAATTCCATGATGCCTGCCGTGCTTACAT
>NW_007106956.1:0-1000 GCF_000164805.1 Carlito syrichta
CCTTCATTAAGGGCATGAGAGGGAAGGGAGCCCTTTAAAAGTGACTTTAATTGCTGTTGCCAACTGCAGACTTCTTATGTTTTCCACAGTTAATTACACCCTGGGTTTCTAGCACTAATTTCATCCAGGAATACTGAGGAACAGATGAGTTCTCTGTACCCTCTTGCCACAGCGGGTGCCATGGCCTGGTCTAGAGTAACGCAGGAGACACAGCCCATGAATTGACATGATACTACATGGAAACACCACGTGCGGTGATAGGTCTTCATCAATATGGCCAGGAAGACCCAAGATGAGACAACCTGCCTCCCTGTACATGTTGCAAGCACAAGTGGGTCCTGGGCTCCTAACAGACATTTCTCTCCTCCTATGTTCCCCTCTTCCTTCTCTGCATTGGACGCTTCTTGGGGCGGCTCTGCCCACATGTGGCATGAAGACCATAGTCTTGAACCTTTGACCAACCACTTTTCCAACTACAGAAGTGAAAGCTTTCCTGTGGTGTTGCCAACTAACCCTGAGGCCAGCTGCATCCCCATGACCCAGGACCAAGCACAGAGACTGGCACTAAGGCAGTGTGAAAGGACTTGTCCCTGCACTTAGACTCTGCAAATGATCTCTGTGTACCGGGCTCTAGCAGTTTGTCAGCAACTTACTTGTCAAGCGAGCCTCCAGCTGCTTCAGTGAAAAGTGTGATTGTATCCATTTGGACTCATTCGATTTTCAAGCAATCAAATGACTAATCATGACCTAAACAGAAAAGTGACTCCATTGTCCCATACACAGAGCCTAAATTTGTGCAGATCAGAGTTTGGTGCATGGGCTCCAGACTGTCACCACTGCTCAACCTATTCTATGCTCCTTCTCAGTGATACTTAGCTTGTTGGTGATGCCTTCTGATTACAGGTGCCTGCTGCACTTCCCCAAAATCACATCCTAACACAATCCTTTCAGTGGGGAGAAAGGTCTCCAAAACGAAAAGGATTCCTCTATATCTGATAGG
>NW_007106957.1:0-971 GCF_000164805.1 Carlito syrichta
GATTTTATATATAAATTACTTTGAAATGTGTCGAAATAAATAGCTTAAAAGTACTAATCCATCCTAAAATTGCCAACCACACTGTAAAGTGAAGCCTGTGGTAGCTGTGAGTGTGCTACTGCACTCCAACCTGGGCCACAGAGTGAGATTTCCACTCAAAAATACAAAAACTAGGAACTCGTAGACATTAGGGGTCTCATAGTGGTTGTTTCTGAATGCAAATCAATTATTTCTTCATTAAGATATATTTTCCAAATTTGTAAATTTTTTTGTTGGCACAATTTTCTTAAAGCTTGCATTAGCTTTGGGCCCTCACTTAAAAACTGAAAGATCGGATAATAGCAACTAATCACTATACTGTTATTACTAGCTCACCTTCAAACTCTATCTTAAATTGAGGCATAAAAAGTTTACTTTATTAAAATCAGGATGTATGGCACACATTGAGGAAAAAAGGAAGGGAGAAGGGAAGGACTGGTAGAAAGAATGCATCTTAATGTTTGACTTGGGAATGATATCTCAGATTTGGGATGCTTTTGGCAATTCAACACATTTGACTAATAGTTTGAGTTAATCAATCAGTGACCTGTATTCAGTATTCCTTCCCAGTCTTGCTGTGTTTTACCTGAATGCTTTTCCTAACAGAATCGATTAGTTTGAAGGAAGTTACCAATGTTCACAGCTGAGCCATCATTTTAGTACTCATTCCATTAACAGCTAACTTAGTAGTATTTAAACATTCCTGCATTTTTACTCTATGTAATATCTTGATGCCTTAGAAAGGTAGAGTACTGGGATTATGCCTATGTTACTGATGGAGAACTAGAAAAACAAATTATATAATTTAAACAGGAAATAGGAACAAATTCAAACCTTGGTAATTTGACTCTAGTGAACATTTTCTTAGTCATTATATTCTATAGCCTCTTGATGACCTGATAAATGATCTTTGTCAGTCCATAGTTTGACTT
>NW_007106958.1:0-710 GCF_000164805.1 Carlito syrichta
GGGAGCTGTGTGAATTTCTATACCCAGAATCCACAAAGGTTTGTAATCCTATACCCTCTAGAAGGTACCTTAGGGGTTAATGCGACTCTGAAGCTATCCCGTTAACAAATCAAATTATGGGCATCCCGTCCTGTTCTTGATCAAAGGTTTGATGGTGGTTTGACTTTGGTGAACAAATGTTCCACCTCATTAATCATCAGGAACAGGCAAATCATTGAACACTGAGATACCACCTAACTCCAGTCAGAATGGCAATTATCAATAACTCAAAAATAACAGTTGCTGGAGAGAGTGTGGCAAAAAGGGAATACTTCTACACTGTTAGTGGGAGTACAAACTAGTACAACCTCTGTGGAAAACAGTATGGTGATTCCTAAAAGCTCTAAATATTGACCTCCCATATGACCCCACAATCCCCCTATTTGGAATATACCCTGAAGAACTCAAATCACTCTATAAAAAGATACCTGCACACGTATGTTTATCGCAGCATTGTTCACAATAGCAAGAGCCTGGAACCAACCATGCTGCCCATCAAAAGAGGACTGGATTTTTAAAATGTGGTACATATACAGTATGGAATACTACACAGTCATAAAAAAGAACAAAATCATGAATTTTGCAGCAACCTGCATGGAACTAGAGTCTATAATACTGAGTGACTCTCACAGAATCAAAGATCCGAGTATCACGTTCTCACTCATATAGTG
>NW_007106959.1:0-965 GCF_000164805.1 Carlito syrichta
CAGTGGCTGCTCCTGGCCACCGCAGCCTCGACCTGCTGGGCTCTGGCGATCCTTCTGCCTCAGCCTTCCAAGTAGCCGAAATTACAGGCATGTGCTACCATGCCCAGCTGATTTTTTTTTTATTTATTGTAGAGATGAAGTCTCGCTGCCCAGGCAGGTCTCAAACCCACGGGCTCAGGCAGTCCACTCACCTCAGCCTCCCAAAGGTGCAGGATTACAGACTGAGGCATGGAGCCCAGCTTATTTTTGATTTTATTGTAGAGATGAGGTCTCGCCTGCTCAGGCAGGCCACTAACCCGCAGGCTCCCAAAGGCATGGGATTATAGGCTGAGCCACCGAGCCCAGCTGACACTGGGGTTTTTTAAAGCTTCCCAATCTCATGTGCAGTTGGGGTTAAGAATCATGTATCTAGGGGCCTGGCACACTTTTCTGAGCTTCAGAGACTTACATGCGATTTATGGAAAAGATGTAAACAAGTGAACTGATTAAGCAATATCAAATGATGATAAAAGTCAAAGAAGTGAAATAACACGGCAAAACTCCAATGTTAAAATGCACCCTTCTAAAATAAGTGTTCTCAAAATCAAGAAAACAGCAAATGGGTAGAAATGTGGAAAATTGACTTCTTCTGTCCCTCACATTGTCCAATCAGTCTTTATTGCCCCCATCTGTGGCTTCTGTCATTTACTCTGTTAGCTTCATTGTGATGGACATGCATGTGATTTAGGAAAAATAATGCTTTGTTGCAATGAGATTCCTGAAAAAATTATTTGAGCAAACAATGACAAATGAATGGCTTAAAAGGAAAGACTGAGCCAGGGTCAGTGGCTCAGGCTGTAATCCCACACTTTGGGAGGCTGAAGTGAGTGGATTGCCTGAGTCCACGAGTTCGAGACCTGCCTGGGCAACTTGGTGAGACCTCATCTCTACAATAAATAAAAAAACTAGCCAGGTGTGGTAGCATG
>NW_007106960.1:0-783 GCF_000164805.1 Carlito syrichta
CAAAAATTAGCTGGCCGTGGTGGCTCACACCTGTAATTCCAGCTACTTGGAAGACTGAGGTGGAAGAATCGCCAGAGCCCAGCAGGTCGAGGCTGCGGTGACCTGGAGCGTGCCACTACAATGCAGTCTGGATGACAGAGTGAGACTCCTACTCCAAAGAAAAACTATGATACAGAAGCATGTAAATGATGCCTTCGGCACCGGACAGGACCCAGTGTCACTGCAGCTTCTGTTGGAATAGAACCGAGTAGGAATGATTAGCATGTTGATGCCCTTTTGTGGTGTTGCTCTCAGGACCGAGTAGGAATGACAAGCAGATTGATGCCCCTTTGTGGTGTTGTTTCAAGGACCGAAATGGAATGTGAATAAGATGGTGGCATTCCTTTGGGAGTCTAAGAAGTAATTCTGAAGCAGGGAGCCCAGGCAAACCTTCTCTACAGTTACAGCTATCGTATTACATTCTGGGACAGGGCAGGTATTTATTAAGTAGGCAGGGTGAACAGCAGATACGGTTTGGTGGAAAATGTCATGCATTGTGACTAGTCAAGGGTAGAACTGAAGACACACCCAAGGGTGTCTGGTAAGTGGACTTCTGAAAACTGATATAAACGACTGGACATGGGACTTCGCGGAACTCTTTGAAAACATAAAGCGTTTCTGGGTTTGAAGAGTTTGCATTATTTTCTAAATTTCCACTTTGATTTCTGAAAAATGGAGTCACTTTCCTCACAAGTGGATACCATATGTATGTTAGATGCCAGAATCTCAGTGGGACCACTAAAA
>NW_007106961.1:0-1573 GCF_000164805.1 Carlito syrichta
CTAGGATGATCTTTTCCAGGTGGTTTTCCTGCTAAAGCTTTGAGTAACTCAAAGCACTCTCATAATAACGTTTGAAACGACAGACTGAGAACGAGAAATGTATTTTTATCTTGCTCCTAAACCTTAATACAATGATGAGAAAATAAAAGTTATATTCTGGAAAAATACATAATTTATGTAAAGATAAACTTACCAACTTTGTTTTTTCAAAAACACAAGCCGGGCTTGGTGGCTCAGCCTGTAATCCCGCGCCTTTGAGAGGCTGAGGTGAGTGGATTGCCTGAGCCCACGGGTTCAAGACCCGCCTGGGCAGCAAGACCTCATCTCTTCAAAAAATCAAAAAATTAGCTGGGCGTGGTAGCGCACTCCTGTAATTCCAGCTACTTGGAAGGCTGAGGCGGAAGGATCACCGGAGTTCAGCAGGTCGAGGTTGTGGTGGCTGGGAGCAGCCAATGCACTCCAGTCTGGGCGACAGAGTGAGACTCCAACTCAAAAAAAAAACACAGACTTCCAAAGCACAACCTGCATTAACCCATTATATACTCAGGACAATGTCTCCCCCCCACCCCCTTTCCTCAGAGTTTTCTGCCCAGACTTCCTGATGCCCTAAGGCCTAGCACATTGGCAATCACACTTGCCTAGAGTAAAGGGAATTTACAAGGTCTAAGACTTCACGCATTACAAAAGTTATGTAAATCGCAGAACTTGTGACAACTCAGAAGGGGAAGCTAATGGGTATTTATTGTCCTATAGATTAGGCGCCTTCTGCAGGAATATCAAGAATCTCCCAATGCTGCCTACTGGAAATGCATGGGAGATAAAGTGAAGAATATATCCTCCACTAGCTCTAAGGAGTGTTATCCAGAAAGTTACAGGGGCACTATCTTAGCTAGATCTTCTGGAGAATTGCTGCAGCTTCTCCATCTGCACTCGCTGTGTCACCTTGCACTCTTAAGTGCTAGAGATGGCATCTTTCCATAAACCTCATGAACTCACCGCTGCTAACTTCAAACTTGTCTTCTGCAGCTTCTCACCTCTCTCAGCTTTTCAAAAATTGAAGAGTTATGATCCTGCTCTGGATTAGGCTTTGGCCTTAGGGAATGTGGTAGCTGGTTTGATTTTCTATCTAGACCAGTAAAACTTTCTCCATATCAGCAATAGGCTGTTTCACTTTTTTATCATTAATCTGTACACTGACAAAGCACTTTTAATTTCCTTCAAGAAATTTTCCTTTGTACTTACAACTTGGCTAACTGTTTGGCATAGAGGCCTGACTTTGGACTATCTCAGTTTTCAATATGCCTTCCTCACTAAGCTTAATCATTTCTAACCTTTGATTTAAAGTGAGAGAACTTCCTTTTACTTGAACACTTAAAAACCATTATAAGGTTAATAATTGGCCAAGTTTCAATGTTGTTGTGTCTCAATGAATAAGAAACCTGGACAAGGAGTGAGCAGGAAGAACAGCCAATTTGTAGAAAAGGTAAAATATACACAAAATTTATTGATTAAATTTGCCATCCAATATGGGTGTGGTTTATGGCACCACCAATTATAATAGTAACATCAAAGA
>NW_007106962.1:0-1268 GCF_000164805.1 Carlito syrichta
CTACCACTTCCCTTCCAGCTCTTGCTTCTCTCTCTTCTGCTCTCACCATGCAACATGCCATCTCCCCTCACTTTTCTTTTTTTTTTCCTTGGGTTGGGGTCTCACTCTGTCACCCAGACTGGAGTGCAGTGGCCACTCCCGGCCACCGCAGCCTCGACCTGCTGGGCTCAGGTGATCCTTCCACCTCAGCCTTTCGAGTAGCCGGAATTACAGGTTTGTGCTACCACGCCCGGCTGATTTTTTTGATTTATTGTAGAGATGAGGTCTTGCCACCCAGGCGGATCTCAAACCTGCAGGCTCAAGCAGTCCACTCACCTCAGACTCCCAAAGGTGCGGGATTACAGGCTGAGCCACTGAGCCTGGCTCCCTTCACTTTTCATCATGAGTAAAAACATTTCTGAGGCCTCACCAGAAGCCAAGAAGATGGCAGTGTCATGCAGAACAGTGAGCTAATAAACCTTTTTTTCTTTATAAATTACCCAGACTGAGGTATTCCTTTATAGAAATGCAAAACTGATTCATACAAAGAGAGAAGGCATTCTCTCTCTATAGATATATAATGCATATGAATAATAAACGAATTCTCCATTCTTTTTTCTCCAAGACTTATCTTTTTTCTATAAATAGAGATTCTGTCTATTATTTTAATTAAGATAATGAACACTTTTGCAAGGGCAATTTAATTCCTCAAAGTAGCATATTTTCTAAGTTTCCAATACAGTGTTTTGTTTTGTTTTGTTTAGATGTCTGTATTAGTCAGGGCCCCTGAGAGAGAGAGAGAGAGATTTATTATGTAAATTGGCTACATGATTATGGAGGTTGAGAAATCCAACCCCAACCATTGCCATCTGCAAGCTGGAGAACCAGGAAAGTCAGTGTTGCAATTTAGTCCAAGTCTGAAAGCCTAAGAACCAGAAGAGCCAATTATGTAAGTCCCACAGACCCAACAACTATGACTTCGGATGTTAGAGACAGGAAGAGGCGAGAGCTGTGCCAGCTGAAGTGGGGGAGAGAGAGAGAGAGAGATAGAGAGATCATACTTTCTATGCCTTTTTGTTCTGTTTGGACCCTCAAAAAATTGGATGATGTGTGCCCATATTGGTGAGGAAGGATTTTCTTTACTCAGTCTACTTATCTGAATGTGAATCTCTTCTGAAAACTCCCTCACAGACACATTCAGAAATAATGTTTATCAGCTATCTGGGCATTCTTTCGCCCAGTTAAGCTCACATATAAAAATTACCATTCTACTATCAAGTCTATGTCTC
>NW_007106963.1:0-1140 GCF_000164805.1 Carlito syrichta
GTCTGCTCCCGGCCACTGCAGCCTCACCTGCTGGTTTCCGGGAATCCTTCCGCCTCAGCCTTCCAAGTAGCCCGAATTACAGGCATACGCTACCACGCCTGGCTGATTTTTTGATTTATTGTAGAGATGAGGTCTCACTGCCCAAGCAGGTCTCAAACCCGTGGGCTCAGGCAATCCACTCACCTCCGCCTCCCAAAGGCGCGGGATTACAGGCTGAGCCACCGAGCCGGCTTGGGTGTTGTTAATTAGCAGGCCTAGAGGTTATTTGGATATCATTTACCGGTTAGCAGGACCTACAACTTGCGCCCTCAGTATAAATAACTGGTGCGTCCCTAAGCTGTGTGTTTCTTCCAAGGCTTGGAAGGAGGTGATAACTCCTTACCTCAGGTCTCTCTAACTTTCAGCTGTATTTTTAACTTACTGCTGGCCTTCCTTTTTGTGAGGGTACCATATTTATATTTTCTATGAATTGTGTTTATTTCAGTGGGAGAATGAGGTATTGAAACAGTGGTTCTTACATGCGGTTGTTTGCCAAGGCTGACATTTCAGGGGAAATTGGGTAAATCTGTTTTTAACCTGAGTAATGATGATAGAGATTGCAGGATCTTCTAAAATGTCATAATGATAAAATTGGGCATGGCCTCTTAACAGCATAAGAAAACTTGAATACAGTTTACCACCATCCTTGAAGGACTTCGAAACTGTTGCTTTTAGCTGATTTCTTGGGTCTTTTTGCTCTACCCAAACTCTCTTTTCAGAAATTCAGAAGAAGAAATGATGTGTTGCTAAAGCAGATCACACGCACTGACACACACACACACACACACACACACACACACAGACACACACGCGTATATTTACATAAAATCTTATTTCTAATAATAGACTATTTTAGGAGCAGTCTATAATTTGCTATGAAAGTCTGTGATAATAAGTGACTAATTCAAAAGATCAAATACTTTAACTTATATTTGTGAAAATGTCAACACAGTATAAGAAAGTGAGGGCAAGGTCAGTTTCCAGAAGTATCTATCAGGTCAAGCCCCAGTGCACCCAGGGTCTGCTTCTGAATCATCTTCTCTAAGTCCACAGAGGAACCTTGGTCCTCAAGTCTCTCCTGTCACTTAAGTTACATCACCA
>NW_007106964.1:0-759 GCF_000164805.1 Carlito syrichta
GCTTGCTTAGAAATGTCAATCTCCCTGGGAAAATGCTGCCTCAGAAGTGAGCTGCACTGTGACTTACTGACATTGAGTGCTGTAATTCACTGTTGCAAGCTGTGATTCCTGATTCTCACTTGTTCTCTTTCGTTGATATTATGCTCCAGAGGGTGACTGCTTCCGCGTGCGAACTGTCAACCTTTCACATTTGGGAAGGCTCAACTCCCTTGATCCACAATGAGTGATCTGTGACATTCACAGTTTCTTGTGGGGAAGCATTATCTGTGACTCGAGCGAATTCCGAGATATTTTTTCTTTATACATTTTCGTGTTACTGCAAAGGTAATTATACTGTCGATGCTTTTCAGAATAGCCTTTCTTAGGCCTGTAGTGAATAGGCAGCCTCCTTGGGTAAGCCCGTGCCAAATATGTGCTGCACTGTGATCTGTTTGCTGTGACTTCTTTGCTGCCTCCTGTCACACCTACTTCACACTCGTTCCCCTTGATTTGTGTTCCTTTCCAGAGAAGGCCTTTGCTTAAGAGGGTTTAACGACTGTGTTTCACGGATTGGAATATGCAATACACAGTGCCCCAGTGACTGATATAACTGCTCCACCGTGACTTGCTGTAGAGCACCATTTGTTCATGGTGAGAAATCTAACTGGTGTTTCGGTATTGCATTTCCACCTAGTAAGGAACACCAGTGCTGTGCAGTTTTCCTTGATGAATAAGCACGGAGAGCCGATGTTAGAGTTGTGGTGAATGTGGGTCTTCCTC
>NW_007106965.1:0-1301 GCF_000164805.1 Carlito syrichta
GGAGAGCCACTGCCACAGGAGCACAAAGCTATACCTCCTCCAGACCAAAGGGCCTGGAGAAGCGAGCTGCAAACAAGTTGACAGCTGGCCACAGCAACGAGTCCCCCCGTGGCTCCAGTACAGTCCCAAGCCTGGAGTTGAAACAGTTGAAGGACGAGTACCCAGAGATCCTTCTTCTCTCTCCCCATATCTGGGCAAACTGAGAATTCATACTACCAGAAACAGTGCTTGGAGAGGCACTTCCCCCTACTCATCATTTCCCCAAGTCCGTGTGGCGATTTTTCCACTATCTGCCTTCGTGTTGTTACTGATTCTCAAATCTAAGAGATGGACTGAGTTATTTTTAAATGGGTAGACTGAAAACGCACCAAAAGCATTCTCACAGTCCAACACGTTCATCCCCAGAGCACTCTTATTTGGCCAGCCAGGAGAAACTCTGGCTCTGCAAAAGTCAAGCTGAAAGCAAATTTCATCCCTTCCCTTGTACCAAAAAGAAACACAGCAAAAATGGTTTTACAAGAAGTCCAAGACTCTTTAGCATGAATTTAAACTTCTTTCTGAGGTCTAAGGATATTCCTTCTCAAACCTTTGTGTTTTCAAGGATAACAGGAGAGGTAAGGAGAGCAAGGGAGCACGAAACAGGAGCATGAGAGAGCCAGGATATGTTCATTCTATTTTTAAACACTCGCCTAGTTTGGAGTAAAGGAACACTCTGATTCTGTACTCCCACCCCTATCACCTTCTGCTGAACACAAGAACAAGAACCTGCAACCTGCACACATACACGGCACCGCTTCTGGATTTGGGGACTGCCAGGGCCAACACTCCAAGGACGGCGAGGTGACCCTGCCTGGCGGGAGTCACGTGAGGGGAGCGGAGCGTCTCGGCCCGCCTGTCCCCGCCATCTGCCTGTCCCCTCCATCCGCCTGTCCCCACCTCGGCAGGGCCCGCTCCCTGCCCGCTCTGGGCACCCAGAGGTGAGCGCCTCTCGGCTTTCCGGCAGGAGCGGCGCGCTGGGCACTCCCATCCCCTCGCGTGACTCCTCCCTGCGCGCACACACAACCGTCCGGTCACCCCGGAGGTACTGGCCGCACCCGGAGGGTGAGAGCCTCTTCCTGGTCTGACTTCGGCAGGCTAGCGCCTCACGCACCCTTCCCGCCACCGGCAGCCCCGCCACCCATCCCTTGGTGCCAGTGGAATGAGCCGGCGGCCGCGAGAGGGCAGGTCTGAGTGCCGCCTCCCGACGAGTTCGGGGCACTCACTCTTGAGCGAGCAGATGAGCGACTTCCCGTCCTTGACGA
>NW_007106966.1:0-1037 GCF_000164805.1 Carlito syrichta
GACGTTTCCAACACATGTAGAGCTGGTGAAAAGCAGTACACTTTCTCGTTGCTGTGAGTGTCTTCTAAATCCCCCGGCACTTTTCTCAGAGTGTACGATGAGTGTGAGGTTTCCATATGAGTTCCCAGCGTGGTTAAGACACGCTCCCCTGGGGTCTTGCCCATAGTTCATTGAGCATGCACTGTTCAAAACTACCTTTTGGACCTTCCTGAAGACCTCAACCCCCTGTCATTATCCTGTGCCAAATACCCAGGTCACAGGAGGGTGATGGGGGGAGAGCTCTTCACCTCAACTCTGGGTTTTGTTCTGTCCTGATAGAGTTCCTTGAGAAGAGGAAACAAGCACAGTAAGGAACCACCTATCCCCAAAGAAGAATTCCCCAGCACATACTCCAAGAATCCTCTGGTAAGCTCAGAAGGACAATAGGCCAACAGCAAAGAAACATGGGTTAAAGCATTAAATGTTTCTGGCTGGAGGCAGTGGCTCACAACTATAATACCAGCACTCTGGGAAGCCAAGGCCAGAGGATCACTTGAGAAGTTTCCTGGGGAACACAGCAAAATTCTGCTTCTACAAAAAATAAACATAATTTTTACTTTTTATTTTTATTTATTTATTTATTTTGAGTTGGAGTCTCACTCGGTCTCCCAGACTGGAGTGCAGTGGCCGCTCCCAACCACCGCAGCCTCGACCTGCTGGGCTCCGGCAATCCTTGCACCTCAGCCTTCCAAGTAGCCGGAATTACAGGCATGCACTACCACGCCTGTCTGATTTTTTGATTTATTGTAGAGATGAGGTCTCGCTGCCCAGGCGGGTCTCGAACCTGTGGGCTCAGGCAATCCACTCACCTCAGCCTCCCAAAGGCACGGGATTACAGGCTGAGCCACCGAGCCTGGCTAAACATAATTTTTTAAAATAAAATAATAAATATATCAGTTTCTTCAGTGCTTTAGCATTAAGGCATATTTCCCATGATAATTCATTCTGCGATGAGATTTTTGGGTCAATGCCATACTCAGATAGCCTGTCTCAGACAG
>NW_007106967.1:0-596 GCF_000164805.1 Carlito syrichta
CTTGTTGTCATGTTGTTGTTTTATTTTTTTTTTACATATTGGGCTACCATGTAATATCTTACTTGAATTTGAAGTTTGAATCGAGTCATGATTACACAATGTTTGGAAACCTTTCTGATAGAACACCCCACAGAGATGAATACAGATGAAGAAAAAAAAAGCAATTCTCTTGTCATAGTGTTGAGTGTGAGTTCTCAGTGGATTTAAGGGTCTAGAATACATTTGTATCATGTACTTTAAGAAAGTGAATGTTTTTGGTCTCCATGGCCAGCATCATTTTTATCACTGTTCAAATATCTGTATAATTTTCTTTGAATTTCAAGCTTTACAATAGGAATGAAACTTTAACCTTTGGAACTTGTGGCTTCTTTAGGTTGGGAGAACTTTAAAAATAGACTGTAGCCAACTGTATTTTGTTATTGGATTGAATAAAAAGCATATTTACATGTGTACTTGTTTGTATTTATTATCTATTTTTTCAGTTTCATGTGTCCCAAGAGTCTGTGTGTGTCTCCTCCTGCACATTGAGCTGATCTGTTTCAGAGGGATCCTAAAAAATGTCCTGACAAGTGATTTCTTTGGAAGTGTATGGAAAG
>NW_007106968.1:0-1526 GCF_000164805.1 Carlito syrichta
TCCTCATTCCCTATGTGTGTGTGTGTGTGATTTTCTATTCAGAATTAAGCACAATGGGGAACCATAAAAATTCAAAACCCCAATAGGTTAGAATGTTCTCAGGACTTTAGAGGAGAGACATGTGGCAAACTTGAGAGAAATACAAATAACACCTCTGAAAAGGGAGTCTTCAGCTCCAGATCCAACAGCCCTGGACTGGGGTTGCTCTCTGATGTCAAATTTCTCTGCAGGGGCTGAGTAAAGTGAAGAATGCCTGAAGTGTTTGATTCACTTCTGCTTCTGTGGCAGAGGTAAATTTCTCATTCTCACCCAATTTTGTGTTAGATACTGGAGCATACAGAAGTACTAAAACAAGTTATCTATAATTTTCATTGGCATTTATTGATCACTTAACTACACAAGCCTGAACTAAGCTCTAGTATCAGGTATCATTCTTTCCACTATTCCTTTGTCAAGGCACATTTTTCACCATTTACAGAGAAAACAGGTTCAGACAGGATCAGTTTCATGGCCATTCATATGTCTGTTAAGAAGCAGGGCTGGGATAAAATTTAAGTATCTTTTTTATATTGGAATCATGAGTTGTTACTCAACATCTACTAAGCTTTGATGTGACATCTGATTAGACAGAATGTGATTGGTGTACAAGATAGAGTATATATATTTTATTTTGTAAAGAAGTATAAAACTCAAATTTTCAATAATTCTCATGAATTTGCACTTAAGAGGCTTGAAGTAACTTCTCGTGCTCCTTGATTTCTTGCCACAAAATCTTTCAAAAGCTTTCTTTTTAAAGAGGAGCTTTAAGTTTCAATTAGTTGCATATTTTCCATAAACAAACTCTTATCTCTAGCTTTAGAGACTATTTTTTAAAAGCAGTATTAATAAGGCAAGCAGCATATCAGTACTTACAATACTGACAAAAGCTAGGGATTAAAAATATTCATTAAGGATGCTTTGAACACCGCAATTCCAGTACTCCAAATGAAAAAAAATGACCTATTTTCTCTGCTTTGTTGGCATAGTTATATATCTTAGTACATATATCCTTGGCATATTTAGATCTATTGTAGATGTATAGAAAATAATTGTAACAGATAATTTGCTCCTCTAACAAGTGTAAATGATGAAAATAAAGATTGACATCTAATTTTAAAATGCCTTCACTTATAAATGTGACATCTGAGTAGACTGTGAACAGGCATATATGATCAAAAAATTATTTATAACTACTCAGAGCAATTTAATTACAATTTAGTTAAACAAATAGGGTAAATCTGAAACTTAACATTGGCAGGAATTAGCATCTTTTGCAGAAATAAAAGAAACAGAATGTGATGTACTTCCACTGTAAAGGCTAAGATAACGGTTTGTACACTATAGCCCAGGCTTCAGTTCTTCCCTCCACCTGATGTCCTGCACAAGCTGGTTTTGGAGAGAACCAGGAAGAAGCACACTTGACTCTTACCTCAGACTGAATGAGTGTCAGAATATTTGGTGGGCAACCAGGACTAGTGTTGAAGTCA
>NW_007106969.1:0-887 GCF_000164805.1 Carlito syrichta
CTAGCAATTATTGCAATAATTAGATAAAATCTACTATTCCTAATTTGGCATTTTTTCTTAAAATTTTGACAATTTTTATTTATATACTATGAGCACCTATTTTCAGCTACATAAATGTTGTATTTTTCTTTCTTTTTTTCTTTTTTTTTGAGTTGGAGTCTCACTCTGTCACCCAGACTGGAGTGCAGTGGCCGCTCCCGGCCACCGCAACCTCGCCTGCTAAACTCCAGCGATCCTTCCGCCTCAGCCTTCCAAGTAGCCGGAATTACGGCACGCGCTACCACGCCCGGCTGATTTTTTATTTATTGTAGAGATAAGGTCTCGCTGCCCAGGCGGGTCTCAAACCCGCGGGCTCAAGCAATCCACTCACCTCAACCTCCCAAAGGCGCGGGATTACAGGCTGAGCCACCGAGTCCGGCTGTATTTTTCTTTTTAAAAATTCATTGAATAAAGTCTACTTATAACTATTTGTCTTCTTAATCTTGGCTTTATATTCCTTGTGTTTTTTTCTATACTCCTATTGTCAACATCTTCCACCTGCTGTCAAATAATTATATCAATATATGACACTTGTTTATTTGTTACCTTACTTTTAAGTTTAATAGTTTATGCACCCCCAGTCACTCCATTAACCCCTATGCATATACTATAAAAATACAAATTTCTTAAGAGAAAGATCTTGTCTACTTATTCATCACTATACACTGGGTATGTAGAATAGTACCTAAACACAGTATTCAATAATTGATTGGATATGAGTATCCTAAAAAGGTATTTAATGTTTTTAAATCAAGTTATATTAAAATCATAGAATAATAACTTTGTTGAATTGTAATTAACTTTAAGAATATTCTGGTCCTGCGTTTTATAAATGAAAACTTGGCTTG
>NW_007106970.1:0-1256 GCF_000164805.1 Carlito syrichta
CACAAGTTTGGGGATCCACTGTCTATTCACTTCATGTGGTTTTTCAGGACTCAGAGGTATCTCATCTCACCTTAGTAAAAGAGACAGGGGTCAGGAAATCTTACTTGGGGATGGCTCAACTTCAAGTCCACTTGAGAGGGTATCAAGATAGGCAAAAATGGTTTTGTGATAGTGTTCAGGAGACTAAATTATTCTGCTTCTTCAGAGAGACTTGTAGCCCCTATAAGCTCTCAAACTTTAGGATGGTTACTCCTAAATCTGCAGTTTTAGGTCTTTTTAACTGAAAATTCAGTCTGTCAGTCTGAATATAGAGCTTTCTTTTATTCAGATCAGAAAGACTGCAGGTTTCTACAAAATATGTTTATCTATCTATAATTTTTAAGTAAGTACAATTTTATAAATGAGTTATTCCTAACTTCAGGATAAAAAATTATCACCTGAAGGGTTTATTACTATAGATACATATGAAGGCCTCACCTACAGATGTTTTCACACAGTGTATCCTTAGTAATACTCACGGTGCAATTTACTTGGCATCCCGTATTATTCCAAAGCAGAACATATAATGCACACACTTTGAAAGACAGAAGTGTATGTTACATTTTCATTTCATGATGTCTGGTTTCTTGTAGTGCAAATCAGGAAGTGATCTATCATATTTTCCTGAACTAATGACAAAGTAAATTTTAATACTTTTAGAATTTGCATAAATCTTGGAGATTTTTTCATTTGTCATATATACAAAGACTGAACCTTGAAGAAATTAATTTGTCACAGAAATTAAATAGGGTGAGAATTTAAGTTCCTTGTTTTTGCATGGGCTCTTTATTCCAAAGCACAGTGGATTAGAGTTACAGTTTTCAGCCTCTAAGTTTTATCTTACTGAAAAAAATAAAAACAATTACAAATGCGTGCATGTATTTATTTACATATAAAATTTATGTATATAGCATTATGAATTTGTATTGGACATTACTTTAGGCGACTCTACTAAAAGCCAGAAATAGTTTAGACTGAGATAGGTCCTACCTGTGAGAATTTGCTAGAGTCAAAAAGACCCCTTCTAAAATGACTCAATAATCACTAAAATGACTCTTGTCCAAAGACAATGCTAAAGCAAGGCTCCAGTATATATCTTAATTTAGGTTATTACTGAATGTAAGTCATGTAATGGCATCTAATGAAAAGTTTTCATTGAAAAAAATTAGGGTTAAAAACTGGAACTAGAGAGCTGTAATAGGTTTGGCTATGTTTTG
>NW_007106971.1:0-1106 GCF_000164805.1 Carlito syrichta
CGAGACCTCATCTCTACAATAAATCAAAAATTAGCTGGGCGTGGTAGCGCACACCTGTAGTTCCAGCTACTTGGAAGACTGAGGTGGAAGGATCACTGGAGCCCAGCAGGTCGAGGCTGCAGTGGCCCCAGCCACTGCACTCGAGTCGTGGCGACTGAGTGAGACCCCAACTCGAAAAAAAAAAAAAAAGATTTCTGATTTAAAGTTTGTGTGAAAATCTAAAAACCAAAATGGTTACTTTTAAATATTTCTAGATTTCTAAAACCAAATGACTCCTTTCTGGATACAATTATGGGAAACTTTCATTGCATCTGTGAGATCATCTCCCATGTACTCATGTACTACAGTAAATTCACAGCTTTTGAACCCTGCAACAAATATATATGTAAAAGCTGTCTGTCATTGTGCACAGTGTCAGCTCTCTCTACTGGGTACAAGCAATTTAGTTTCCAAGTATAGAAAATGGAGTTCTGAATGCAGTCTCATTATATGATGTCTCGTTTAACCATGCTTATAGAAATAGACATCTTTACATTTCTTATTGTTACTTTATAGCCTTCCCCACCTACCCCCTCCTCTAGAAGAAAAGAAGAAACTCATGCAAGTTAAACTGAGTTAATAATAATAGCCATAGGGACCAGATTTTGAGCATTTATTATATGTTCACCTACGCTATAAAGAGCTGAATCATTGTAATGTTATTTAACTTGCACAACTGCCCTGTGAGGTGAATACTATCTACATTCCAAGTTTGGGTTAATTTTTCTCATGTTACAAGCAGTCTGGAGGTAACCTGACCATGCCTGTGTGGCAGTTTTATGAAATCATTAATATCCCAGGATCTTTCCAACTTTCTCTTCACCATCCTGGGTATTTAGCTTTTACTATAATGGTCATGACATGGCTGATGCATCTCCAGGTACCATGTCTGTGATCCATCCAGGGAGAATGGGGCAAAAGCCTTGTCTCTTCTCTGGTGTTGATTTATTTAGGGAGGCAAGTCCTTCTCAGGGATTTCTGCTTCCATCTCATGGACTGGAAATATGAAACTTGGCCACCCTATATGCAATGGAATTAGAGGGTCTGAGTATCTCACTTTCCAGCTG
>NW_007106972.1:0-923 GCF_000164805.1 Carlito syrichta
TTTTTTTCATTCTTTTCTTCCAGCCATGAGGAAGACCAGAGGGATGAGGAGCTAATGGAAGCTCTGAAATATACCGAGCAACTTCCTATAGCTCAGTTAATACACCAGGCTTGCTTTCGAGTGTATTCTTTTGAAGGAAACAAGTTTGTTAATTTCTGAAAAGTAATTGCTTTTGTTAGGTTTTTCAGAATCAATATGCTATAGCTGACCAGCATTCTAGACTGTCTATTCCTATTTAGACAGCACCTATTTCAGTTGAAAGCCTCATCCAGAGCACAATATTAAAAGACTGTTTGCTGTGTAAGAAAGGCTAGAATTCTTATTTAGGAAACTAGGGTATAAAATCAGAATTATCTTTTGTGCAACAAAACTTAATTTCAGAAAATTTTCATTTTGTATCATTGTATATAGTACTTGATAGTGACAAGGAAAGAATTGAAAAATGTCACTTGTAACTTTTTGCGGTAACTAAAAAGAGAACACAGTTTTGCCCTCCATCCTCCACCCCCCCCACTATCAGCCCTGTGAAGTGCAATTCTTCATGTCATGTGGGCAGTTTGATCATTTCCAATTTTAATGACTCTATCTTCCCTTCTACATAACTGTAATCTTAGAGAAGGCAGTTTGCAAGTATTTAAGCTTAGAGTTTGTACTGTAATTTTGACAACATATAACCTCTGCCATGCTGGCCCAAGAATCTAATCATTTGAAATGATTTATTGGTTAGAGTTAATAGGTTTTAGACCTGGTTGATTTTTCAGAACCTTGTAGATTATAGAAAATATTAAAAACCTTTAAATCCAGAGTTTCTTGGAATTGTTATGATTGTTATTATGTGAGTCTTTCCATATGCCTTTTTCAATCAATATAGTTTTTATTTAAGCTATTTGTTGATTAGAAGTGCCAGTTTGAGCTTTCTTTTA
>NW_007106973.1:0-721 GCF_000164805.1 Carlito syrichta
CCCACCCCCTCTGGCAGTTGCCCATTACTGCTGATCCCATCCCCCTCTCCCTTGGCAGTTTTCCACTACTGCCAATTCCTTTCTTATGATATTATGATAATTGTTCAAGGTCTGTTTATGAGTGAAAATATAAGGTATTCAGTTCTTTGTTTCTGTGATAGATCACTTAGTATTTTTTTTCTTTTTCCATTTGGAATCTCACTATATCACCCAGGTTGGAGTACAGTGGCACACTCAGGGCCACCCCAGCATCACCCTGCTGGGCTCTGGCAATCCTTCTGCCTCAGCCATCCAAGTAGCTAGAACTACAGGCATGCGTTACCATGCCCAGTTAATTTCTTGATTTATTGTAGAGACGAGGTCTTGCCAAGTTGTTCGGGGTGGTCTCGAACCCTCAGGCTCAGGCAATCTACTCACCTCAGCCTCCCAAAGTGCTGGGATTACAGGTTGAGCCACCATGCCTGGTCCATCACTCAGTATTATACACTAAGTCTATTCAAGTCGCTGTGAAGTTCATAATTTTGTCCTTTTTTATGACTATGTAATATTCCATCATGTATGTGTACCACATTGTTTTTATCCAGTCCTTTTTGGATGAGCAACATGGTTGGTTTCATGTTTTTGCTGTTGTGATTGCCATGTGCAGGTATCTTTTTCATAGAGTGATTTGAGTTCTTCTGAGTATATTCCCAATAGGGGGATTGCAGGGTACTATGGAAGG
>NW_007106974.1:0-811 GCF_000164805.1 Carlito syrichta
CTCATCGTGGGATAACTTATCATATCTTGCCTTATCTGTTATCCTGCTAATCATGAAATTTCTCTTTCTGTGGATGAATGAGAATGTGATAAATATTCTGCAATGAACTGCCTCTGGGAAAGGGAACCTTGTTGTGGAGAATGTGTTAGAAGTAAGCAGTAAGTGTTAAGCAAAGGTCAGATTGATGTCATCACTGAGGTTTCCCTGGAGTGGAGACAATTACTCCTTGTTTGTTTGCCTATTAATCCGGAATTCTGTGGGGGTGTTCAAGTCTTCTGAAATGCATTATGGAGGCTCCTTAGAGTCCAAATCAAGTACGATGATAGAGTTTCAGTGTATATTTTAAAGCAGGGAGCAACGAGTTGATTTATAAATATTTAAACATAAATAATGATTCATGAATTGACATATCAGCCAGTAGAATTTTTTGGATAAATAACATCATCCTGAGGGAATTTAAATACAGCTCTGTAGTCCTTCAGTATATATTAATAATCTTTAAAGTACTAACTTTCATATGTTCTCATATTTTTATCTAATCAGGATATATCTCTATTGATATAATTGGAAATTTCTAAGGCAGCCTTTTTTTGTCAACAGTTTAATTTTCCTGTTTTCAAGTTCATTTGATAGTAAAAGACACAGAAGTTATCGTCAACCCCAAAGAATCAATGGTAGACCAGTTGTTTTCATTTGAACTACACGTATTGGCAGAGTAGTTATGGTAATTTTTCAATTTGGTTAATATTTGTGCCGAAGTGTACGTGTAAAAAATGTCAGTAGATATAAAATAGTACATGAAATAGCAAAT
>NW_007106975.1:0-928 GCF_000164805.1 Carlito syrichta
GGGTACCATATTTATATTTTCTATGAATTGTGTTTATTTCAGTGGGAGAATGAGGTATTGAAACAGTGGTTCTTAGATGCGGTTGTTTGCCAAGGCTGACATTTCAAGGGAAATTGGGTAAATCTGTTTTTAACCTAAGTAATGATGATAGAGGTTGCAGGATCTTCTAAAATGTCAGAATGATAAAATTGGGCATGGCCTCTTAACAGCATAAGAAAACTTGAATACAGTTTACCACCATCCTTGAAGGACTTCGAAACTGTTGCTTTTAGCTGATTTCTTGGGTCTTTTTGCTCTACCCAAACTCTCTTTTCAGAAATTCAGAAGAAGAAATGATGTGTTGCTAAAGCAGATCACACACACACACACACACACACACACACACACACACACACACAGACACACACGCGTAGATTTACATAAAATCTTATTTCTAATAATAGATTATTTTAGGAGCAGTCTATAATTTGCTATGAAAGTCTGTGATAATAAGTGACTAATTCAAAAGATCAAATACTTTAACTTATATTTGTGAAAATGTCAACACAGTATAAGAAAGTGAGGGCAAGGTCAGTTTCCAGAAGTATCTATCAGGTCAAGCCCCAGTGCACCCAGGGTCTGCTTCTGAATCATCTTCTCTAAGTCCACAGGGGAACCTTGGTCCTCAAGTCTCTCCTGTCACTTAAGTTACATCACCAGCCTCTTGGTCTGAGACTTGCGCCCTGGTTCTTCAACTAGCTTTCACCACCAGCTTTTCTTCCCCAAGAGACATAATAATAGCATTGCAGAAAGTGGCTTTGTGTATCAGACAAACTGGAATTAGAATCTACTACTTAGTAGCTGTGCTTGAGAAAGTAATTTTCCTTTATAAATTTCAATTTTCTTCTTTGTAAAGTGGGCACGACCATGACTAACACATTGGGATTCG
>NW_007106976.1:0-609 GCF_000164805.1 Carlito syrichta
ACTGCCTTTTGTATTTTATTTTTAGTTTATTTTTTTGGGTTGTGGTCTCATTTTTGTCATCCAGGCTAGAATACAGTGACACAATCATGGCTCACCACAGCCTTGACCTTCTGGGTTCAGGCAATTCTTCTGCCTCAGTCTCCTGAGTAGCCAGAACTACAAGCACATGCCACCAAGCCTGGCACATTTAAAATTTTTGTGTAGATAAGATGTTTCGCTATATTTCCCAGGCTGGTCTGAAACTCCTGGACTCAAGCAATCCTCTTTTTGCTTTGACCGCTCAAAGTTCCACCATGCCCAGTCACCTTTTATAGTTTTATACACACACACACACACACACACACACACATACACACACACACACACACACACACAGTGTTTCTCTTTTTTGTGTGTGGAGACAAGATCTTACTATGTTGCCCAAGTTGATCTTGAACTCTTGGACTCAAGCAATCCTCCTGCCTCAGCCTCCCAAAGTGCTGGGATTACAGGCGTGAGCCACCACACCCAGCCCCCCACACAGTATTTCTAGAACAGTTGATACATGACTACAGGATCTTACAAAACACCTTCTCAACTGACTACATTAAATTTTTGTTGTTGTTGTTG
>NW_007106977.1:0-862 GCF_000164805.1 Carlito syrichta
GGTCCTTTGGCTCCAGGGGACCTTACTACCTTCTACTACAGGTGCCTACATCTGGCCTTTGTGCCTGACCCTGACACCTGCTGTCACTGATGCAACCCCTTCTGAAGGTTTCTTTTGTGTCTCCTGTCACTCCTTCTTCACCTATCTTTCTCTTAATTTCTTCTTTTGCCCCCCTGCTAACCTCCATACTTTTATGAGTTATTTTCTGCCCCTCACCTCAACACATGCACCCTCCTCAGAGAACCTTACTTAACCCCTGGGCCTTAACCAGGAGGCTCCCAAATCCATATCTATGATCCAGATCTCAGCCATGAGTTGCAGACCCACATATTCAATCGTACTTGACTCCACCCTACCTGCCCTCCTATGAATGCACTTGCCCTCCCTGTCTCTGTGATTCTTGTGATAATGTTGTTATGCACAAAGTAGCCACAATCATAGGAGCCAGCTTCATGCCTCTTTCAGTTGTTTGTCTTCAGGTCTGCTTCATGTGACATCCATTTATTTAAAGATCATTGACTCAGTGCCATAAAGTTCCTGGCAAGAAACCAGCTCTGAGGATACAGGAAAGGAAGATGTGGCCCTGAGTGCATGGAGGTATGAGTCACATGTGACTGTATGGGTATCTTCCCAATGTTAGTCTTCTTCTTTGTTTCTTGTTGGGAGGGTAACCACGCCTCCCAGTTTGCTTGGGGCAATGCCGATTTATTTCTTCTGTCCAAATGGCTCTCTGGCTACCATGTTTATTTTCTGAAATGTCCTGTGTTGGACACAAAATTATATGCCCAATTATTATACCTGTTTTAGTGTTATTAGACTGTTTGCAATCTTTTACTTGATGTAGCATCATCAGTGCACTGGG
>NW_007106978.1:0-804 GCF_000164805.1 Carlito syrichta
GGCTATAAAAAACAACATTGTCTATTTTAAAATACCGAAAAGAGTGGAATTAGAATACATTTTTCATAAAGAAATAATAAATGCTTGAGGTGATACACACCCCAAGTGCACTGATTTGATGATTAAACATTGTATGCCTATATCCAACATCGCATGTGCCCCAAATATTTATGAATCTATCATATAATTCATGTACCCATAAGTAAAAATAAAAAAATTAAAAATTGAGACCTATGTAAAATTCAATGTAGTCTAAACAATTGAAGAGTATTTACTCATTATTTAATAATTTGGGGGTATTGTTAAATTCTGAATTCTCAGGTTCTTAAAAATTATTTGTCCTTTAAATAATAATGTATTGACAATTTTAAGTCAGTTATATTGAGAGATATCTGACAGATTGTTTCGTCAATTTTAATTGAACAATTTGGATTGTCACAAATGCATACAATGACGTAGCCATTAGAGAAATCATAATATACAATGTTCTAGCACCCTACATCCCTATCACAGTCCATTCTTCTTTCTAACGTTGGCTTCTGATATTCACTGATCTGTTTTGTGTCTTAATGATTTTGTGAATTAGAATTTTATGTAATTTAATTAAAAAGTTGCTTTTATGTCTGGCATCCTTTAGTGAACTTACCACTTAAGAATCATTTGTGGGCCAGGATCAGTGGCTCAGCCTGTAATCTCAGCACTTTGGGAGGCCGAGGCGAGTGGATTGCCTGAGTCCGAGGGTTTGAGACACACCCAGGCATCTTGTCGAGAACTCGCCTCTGTAATAAATCAAAAATTAGACGG
>NW_007106979.1:0-880 GCF_000164805.1 Carlito syrichta
GGGGGCAGGTCATGCCAAGTGGATGAAGGAGCTGCTTCTGCTCCCTTTACTGGCCTGACCTCCCTGGCTTCTTCTCTTAGCTTTCAGGGATGACCCACAGAGTCCAGGGCTGGCTGTGGAGGTCTCTGAGATTATGCTTGCTGCTGGAATCCTCCTTACCCATCTCTGCCTTTTCCAAGAACCTCAATGAGGACTCAAGCTCTTCTCACTCAGGTGAGTGTCCCTTCAGTGTTTTGTCACTGTCTTTGGAATTGAGACCACTCCATGTCCCAGGATCTAACCAGCAGACCTCACCACTCTGACCTGCCCTGACTTGTAGGCTTTGTTCTCTCCTTGGCCACTCCCAGCCTGTTGGGAGCCGGCCACGGAGGCCCACTGAGTGTTAGGGATCAGGGAGGGCCGTGGACCTCGAGACCGCTAGGACGTGTTCGAGAGCCGTAGACCCCATTTTCCTCCCCATTTTGCCATGAAGCACAAGAACAACCTAAAGGAACTCTGCTGGCCTAAGCTGAAGACTCTGTGACTGTGACAGGCATAGCTGACTCTAGAAACCCATTGTTCCTGTTTCCCATAAACTGCGGTTTCGGCCTAGGTATTAGATATAATTCAAACTCAGGTCACATTTGGGAGCCTTTTATATGGTACAAGCATCTGTGTAAGATTTAAAAGAATATACTTAGGGAGAGCTGTTTGCAGCTTTTCAATGATGAAGATGATTTTCGAGAGTGGCCCAGCACAGAGTTTGGGCCCAGCATGTACTTTGGACTGGGCTGCATTCTTTTGGGTCAGCTTTAGCTACAGTTAGTGTAAGGTCTCTTTTATACCTTTTATAGAAATAGAATTTATTTTATTCATAGAAGGTATTGTAGAATAGGGCATG
>NW_007106980.1:0-1049 GCF_000164805.1 Carlito syrichta
CAAACCTGAATCTAGATTGCCTGGGGTGAAAAGTTTTCTCCCCTGTACTCAACTTCTCTGTGTGACCTTGAGTCAGGTACTTATCCACTTTGTGCCTCCATTTCCTTATCTGTACAATGAAACTGATGATAGGACCTGTCTCATGAGGTTGCTGTGAGATTTCAATTAATTAATACATGTAAATTTTAGGGTATGTCCATTATTATTCATTTCACAAATATGTATTTAGTGTTTACTATGTAAAGGGCACTGGGGATACAGTTTTTGGGAGGCAGAAGTGAGAGGATTGCCTGAGTTCTCTGGTTCGAGACCAGTCTGAGCGACATGGAGAGATCTCGTTACTACAATGAACCAACATTAGCCGGGCATGGTAGCACAAGCCTGTGGTTCCAGTTACTTGGAAAGCTGAGGCAGAAGGATCACCTGGGTCCAGTGGGTGGATGTTGCAGTGGCTGTGAAGGTGCCACTGCACTCCATCCTGGGTGACAGAGACTCCAACTCAACAACAATAAAAAAGTCTTGCATTCATGGAACTTACTTTGTGATTGGGATAACAGATAGAAAATATAAACAATAAACTGGCAAATTGTATAGTTTGCTAGGTGGTGATAAGAAATGTATAGAAAAATGAGAAGTGGGCAACCCCTTTTGGGTCCTCTCCCACTGTGGGAGCTTTTCTGTCCTCTCAATAAATTCTGCTTTCTCATTTTCTGGCTGTCCGTGTCCCTCATTATTCTTGGACATGAGACAAGAACCTCAACCTGAAGAGCTGCTACTTGAAGAGTTGTAAAAGATCGTTGGGGCCAAAGAGATGTGCACCCTAGAGGCTGGCTTGCCAGCTGACAGAGCCGGCTGAACCAGGAAAGCTACTGGAAGAAGATGAGACTCCAAAGCTGAGACACCCCCGGGGTTAGGCTTGCCAGCCCACTGAACCAGCAACACTCTCAGGGCTTGGCTTGCCAGCCCATTAGAGCTGACACTTCCGGGACTAGACTTACCAGCCCCTCGATGACCCTCTCTGGGGTTTGGCTGGCTGACCCATTAGGCTG
>NW_007106981.1:0-812 GCF_000164805.1 Carlito syrichta
AAACACCGGGTTAATTTTTTGATTTTATTGTAGAGATGAGGTCTCGCCTGCCCGGGCCGGTCTCGAACCTGCGGGCTCAGGCAACCCACTCACCTCAGCTTCCCAAAGGCGCGGGATTACAGGCTGAGCCACCGAGCCGGGCTCCCTTACCCCCTTTCGATCTCCCCCTTCAGATGACCAGTGTTGTCTCATTCTTTGTGTGTGTGTTGGAGTCTCACTCTGTAACCTAGACTCGGGCAATCCTTCCACCTCAGCCTTCCAAGTACCTAGAACTCCAGGCATGTGCTACCATGCCTGGTTTATTTTTGATTTATTGTAGAGACGATGTTTCACCGAGTGGCCCGGCTGATCTTGACCTCCTGGGCTCAGGCACTCCTCTGTCCTAGGCCTCCAAAAGTGCAGGGATGACAGGCTGAGCCACGGCACTCGGCCTTTATCTCATCTTTATGTCCATAGGTACATAGTGTTTAGCTCTCTCATATAAGTGAGAGAATGTGGTATTTGGTTTTCTTCTGCATTAACTTGCTTAGGATTGCGGCATCCGGCTGCATCCACGTTGTTGCGAGAGACGTGACTTGATTCTTTATGGCTGTGTAGCATTCCATGGTGTCTTTGTGTTATGTTTTCTCTGATGCGATCCGTTGCTGATGAGCACCTAGATTGATTTCATGTGTTTTCTACTGTGAATACTGCCACCACATACGTTTGTGTGGCAGGTATCTTTTGGTGAAGGATTTACGTTTCATTGGATGTATGCCCAGTATTGGGATTGCTGGGTTGCGTGGTGAATCTGTTTTTAAATCTTTCAGCAA
>NW_007106982.1:0-912 GCF_000164805.1 Carlito syrichta
TCAAAATCAGATGTGAAACTATGTGATAAGAATCAGTGGAGGCCAGGCTCGCTGGCTCAGCCTGTAATCCCGCGCCTTGGGAGGTGGAGGTGAGTGAATTGCCTGAGCCCGCGGGTTCATGACCCGTCTGGGCAACTTGGCGAGACCTCATCTCTACAATAAATCAAAAATTAGCCGGGCATGAGGTGGAAGGATCGCTGGAGACCAGCAGGTCACGGCTGCAGTGGCATTCCAGTCTGGGTGACAGAGTGAGACTCCAATTCAAAAAAAAAAAGACCAGTGGTAAAAATTATCAATGAAATTATCAGAATATAGTCATATTTATATCGTATTCTAAGCAACATATCTTGTAACATTCTCAGGCTTCCAAGAATATGATCATACATCCTCAAGTGTCCACAGTCTATAGTTTGAGAAATATTGACCTAAACCAACGGTATTCCTTTTATAGATGAATGTTTGTCACCAGAGTTCTTGTGACTTACCCAGTTTATAAAGACAGTAGGATATCTGGGACTAAGACTGGAGTCTTGAATAAATGCTAAGTGTGTTCATGTGTATTCTTTATTCAAATTTCCCTACTCTCCAAGAGGAAGATAGACATTTTGGATTCCTTAGAACCTGTTCTCTGTTTGTCATGGTAAAATTATTCAACCAGCCTACCACAAAATTAATGAAGATGATACCATAATATGTGTAGGGGTAATTTGAATTTTGCTTTATTAATACGAGCATTAATTTGAAAATGTACCCACGTGCTTTGCTTATTTCAGATTTTATTTGCACAAATAAAAAATGCAGAAAGAGAATTTTAAAATTTAATGAGCACGATAGCCTCAAGTGTTTGCCTTTTGTGACTTTTATCTATCGGTAAGGATGATTTTAAAAAGAAAACTTGACGCCTGCATGTTG
>NW_007106983.1:0-1435 GCF_000164805.1 Carlito syrichta
CAGTGGGAGAATGAAGTATTGAAACAGTGGTTCTTAGATGCGGTTGTTTGCCAAGGCTGACATTTCAAGAGAAATTGACTAAACCTGTTTTCAACCTAAGTAATGATGATGGAGGTTGCAGGATCTTCTGAAATGTGAGTAATAAAATTGGACATGGCCTCTTAACAGCATAAGAAAACTTGAATGCCATTTACCACCATCCTTGAAGGACTTCAAAACTGTGGCTTTTAACTGATTTCTTGGGTCTTTTTGCTATACCCAGCCTCTCTTTTCAGAAATTCAGAGGAAGAAATGATGTGTTGCTAAAGTAGATCACACACACACACACACACACACACACACACACACATGCATAGATTTATTAAAATCTTATTTCTAATTATAGACTATTTTAGGAACAGTCTATAATTTGCTATGAAAGTCTGTGATAATAAGTGACTCATTCAAAAGACCAAATGCTTTAACTTATATTTGTGAAAATGTCAACACAGTATAAGAAAGTGAAGGTAAGGTCAGTTTCCAGAAGCATCCATCAGGTCAAGCCCCAGCGCACCCAGGGTCTGCTTCTGAATCATCTTCTCTAAGTCCAGAGGGGAACTTTGGTCCTCAAGGCTTTCCTGTCATTTAAGTTACATCACCAGCCTCTTAGTCTGAGACTTGCACCCTGGTTCTTCAACTAGCTTTCACCACCAGATTTTCTTTCCCAAGAGACATAATAATAGCATTGCAGAAAGTAGATTTTGTGTATCAGATAGACTGGAATTAGAATCTACTACTTAGTAGCTGTGCTTGAGAAATAATTTTCCTTCAAAAATTTCAATTTTCTTTGTAAAGTGGGCATGACCATGGCTAATATATTGGGATTCTGTGAGCTAATGTATATAGAGTACCATGTGTGTTGCCAAAACATAATAGAAATGTCATAAATTGTTTATGTTATTTTCTCTTTTTCCCACATTCTAAAATTGAGCTAGATCCAATTTTAAATCCTCATATCTTCCTTTGTCAGTATTCTGTGCTGTGCAGGACTAATGATTTTCTGTGTATTTTTTTACACACGCCCTCCATGAAAGAGCTTCCTTTTAATTTCCAGTAAATTGAAACTTACAGTTTCTACGTGTCTATGAATGACTAAAAAAAATTTCTAGTGAAAAAAATAAAGATCATCACCGAAGTGGGTTAGAGAAATATAAAACATATGTAGATATTTTAGAAAATGTGTAAATCATTTACAGTTACATTAGACATATTTTATTTTAATGTAGAATATGATATAAATGTCTAAATGGACTTTTGTTATATTTCATTGTTTCATCTGTTTTAACAGGTTATGAAGTATACACTTCACAATAGAGTATAATTTATCAGGATAGAAACCATTTTAAAAGGAAAAAATTTACTGAAGCTGTAGATAATCCAGTCAAAGGAAATCATG
>NW_007106984.1:0-1038 GCF_000164805.1 Carlito syrichta
GGAAATTATTTCACTCAGCAAAAAACATTTTAAGGGTCAGCACTAAATTGCCCACTTTGAGAAACTCAGAAAAACGAAAAGGAGATTTTAAAACTGGCAGTGTCTCACTGTAGTTTGTGGCTGACTGGAGCCCTTTCTTGGCTAGTATTCAAATATCTTTTATCTTCATGTAATCTAATATATTTATTACTATAGTCAATGCCTTAATGACACTATCAGCTTCCCATTTTCACTACTCCTTATTGCTTATCTCTCTTGGTATTTAAAAATCATTTTGCATTGTAAAGAAAAAGACTGAAAATGAAGTAACCTAGACAACGTACACAAAGATCATATTTTTATAAATGCTGCCTATTGTTCCTTTGACAAGGAGTAAGAATCTCCTGTGGACAGAAGCAAATTTTCATGTGCTTTATCTAGATTCAGGAGAATAAAACCTTTCTCCCTCATTGACATTCTCTCTGTGTTTTTCAGTCACGGAGACTGATTACTATACAGAAAATTCTGAGCCAGTTCCATAATAATTTTGTTGCCTAGCAACTTGGGGTGATTGTGAAGTAGCATAAAAATGAAAGCAAATAAAATTAGAAAGTTTTCTCTGAACCCAATTACACACAGTTCAGAAGGGCATATTTATTTTCCCTTGGTATTTGTTTTCATTCTGATTTAGAAAATTTCTAATGGTTTGACAATTCTACTATTTGGCCTCTAGGCATGCACTGATTTTTAAAAATAAAGTATAAGTTAATTCCAGTTAGCTTTCTTCTTATGCTGTGAAAAAAAATGTTCCCCTTGTTAAAAAGAATGACAAAACCTATCAACTTCTTTGAGTTTAGGGCTAATAGTGTAATAGGGAGTAGAAGACTCAAAACCCTGCCCTGAATCTGCTACCAACTCAGTAGGGGACAAGAAAGCATGACTCTCCCTTTTCCACTCAGTCATTCACACACCAGCATTCACTGATTGGCATGATGATAAAAGAAAATCATATTCTAGCAGCCAAAAGAGTAAATGCCCTTCCTGAGTCCCTTTAAAAGG
>NW_007106985.1:0-905 GCF_000164805.1 Carlito syrichta
ACAGATTCTCCTGGATTTTCAAGGTATAGGATCATATCATAGGAAAGTGGGATAACTCGACTTTCTCTTTTCCTATTTGAATACCCTTGATTTCCTTCTCTTGTCTAATTGCCTGAGCTAGGACTTCCAACACAATATTGAACAAGAGGGGTGAGAGTGGACAACCTTGTCTTATTCATTCCTATATAACAACAATAAGCAGACAGAGACCCAAATAAAAAGCACAATCCCATTCACAATAACCAGCAAAAAAAAAAAAAAAAAATGAAATACCTAGACATCTTCCTAACCAGCAAAGTAAAAGACCTTTACAATGAGAATTACAAAACATTGCTCAAAGAAATCCAAGAAAACACAAGCAAATGGAGAAATATTCCATGCTCATGGATGGGAAGAATCAACATTTTTAAGATGTCCATCCTCGAAAGGCAATCTACAGATTCAACGTAATACCCATTAGGTTACCAACATCATTCTTCTCAGACCTGGAAATTACAATACAGAAATTTATATGAAAATATAAATGACCATGAATAGCCAAAACAATCCTTAGTAAAATAAACAAAGCAGGGTTATCACACTTCTGGACTTCAGACTTCACTATAAGGCTACAGTAATCAAAACAGCCTGGTATTGGTACAAGAACAGGCACATAGACCAATGGAACAGGACAAAGATCCTGGAGGAAGCAAAGCCTCAATTCCTCAACCAACTCATCTGTGACAAAGCCTCCAATATCAACCACTGGGGAGAGGAGAACCTATTCAGTAAATGGTGTTGAGAAAACTGACTGAACACATGCAGAAGATTGAAATAGGACCCCTACCTATCGCTACACACAAAAATTTACTCTAAATGAATCAAAAACCTAAATGTAAAACCTCAAACTGCAAGAATGCAAGAAG
>NW_007106986.1:0-756 GCF_000164805.1 Carlito syrichta
CCAAGTAGACGGAATTACAGGCACGCACTACCATGCACGGCTGATTTTTGATTTATTGTACAGATGAGGTCTTGCCTGTCCAGGCAGATCTCGAACCCGTGGGCTCAGGCAATCCACTCACCTCAGTCTCCCAAAGGCGCGGGATTACAGGCTGAGCCACTGAGCCCGGCTTCTCTCTTTCTTTCTCTCACACTGTCACCCATGCTGAAGTGCAGCAATACAATCATAACACCATAACCTCAACCTTTTGAGTTCAAGCAATCCTTCTGCCTCAGCCTCCCGAGTAGCTGGAACGATGCACACCACCACATTCAGCTAATTTTTTAATTTTAGTAAAGACTAGGTCTCACTATATTGCCTAGGCTAATCTTGAACTCCTGGGCTCTTGCCTTGCCCTCCCAAAATGCTAGGGTTATGGGTGTGAGCCACCATGCTGCCCCCCAAAGACCACTTTCAAGTAGCACTATATCACCTCATGTGTAGTGGAAGAATCTTTTAATAGCAAAATATTCCTAATTCTTTCTCCCTATTTATTATGTCATTGCTTTTATTCATTTTCCTTTTACATAAGCTAATACAAACTGTTGGTAGTCTTAATTTTGAACCAATTTTTATCTCTTACATCAATTAACAATAAAAAAATAAATGTTTTATTATACATTCAATTATACTTTCTCTAATGCTCTTTCCTTTCTGTTTACAGATCTAAGTTTCTGACCCATTTTATTTTCTTTCTCTCTACTGCCTGAGCCAAGC
>NW_007106987.1:0-817 GCF_000164805.1 Carlito syrichta
CCTGTATCCCGTGCCTTTGGAGGCTGAGGTGAGTGGATTGCCTGAGCCCGTGGGTTCAACACCCACCTGGGCAACTTGGCGAGACCTAATCTCTACAATAAATCAAAAAATTAGCCATGGTAGCGCGTGTTTGTAGTTCCAGCTACTTGGAAGTCTGAGGCAGAAGGATCCCCAGAGCCCAGCAGGAACCCAGCAGGTGGAGGCTGTGGTGGCCCGGGGCGGTCACTGCATTCTCCAGTCTGGGTGAAAGGGTGAGACTCCAAATCAAAAAAAAAAAAAAAGAAAGAAAGAAAAAAAAGTTTCTCAGCCCCTAAGAATACATAGTGAATTCCAATTTTAGAAACATTGTATTAAGAATTAAACATAATCTCTGTAACTACTTAACATCAGAACTCATAAACATATTTTCAAAATCAGATGTGAAACTATGTGATAAGAATCAGTGGAGGCCAGGCTCGCTGGCTCAGCCTGTAATCCCGCGCCTTGGGAGGTGGAGGTGAGTGAATTGCCTGAGCCCGCGGGTTCATGACCCGTCTGGGCAACTTGGCGAGACCTCATCTCTACAATAAATCAAAAATTAGCCGGGCATGAGGTGGAAGGATCGCTGGAGACCAGCAGGTCACGGCTGCAGTGGCATTCCAGTCTGGGTGACAGAGTGAGACTCCAATTCAAAAAAAAAAGAACCAGTGGTAAAAATTATCAATGAAATTATCAGAATATAGTCATATTTATATCGTATTCTAGCAACATATCTTGTAACATTCTCAGGCTTCCAAGATATGATCATACATCCTCAAGTGTCCACAGTCTATAGTTT
>NW_007106988.1:0-845 GCF_000164805.1 Carlito syrichta
CATTTATTTCTTATAAATGAGCTGTTTTCTTAATAGTAATTCTACAGACATAAGACTAATAAGCTTTGCACAAACTGAGATGTATGTTAAACGTTTTTCGAATTAGCAAGAATAGATGGAAGGAAAGGTGCTATTTTAAGAGTATTAAAATCCACAAAAAGAAAGAAATAGATAAATATGAGGTAGTCCACCAATTATACAGATAAGAAAACAAATTTGCCTATGTTAAAAAATCCATTAGCTTGACAAAGAAAACTGGGCTTTCAGACATTTACTGCAGTGTTGCTTTATAATAAATTTTTCTTTTTGTTCTGTTTAAAATTTCATGTTTACTGAATTTTAAGAATTTAAAGGTGAATATTTTATGCACATATTAAGAGAGAATTATCTGGTAGTTATGGTCAACCAAGTTTCAGAATCTTCTGGAGCCCAGCTGTTATTTTCTTGGCTGCAATTTGGGGACAACTATTTCCTTTCAACTGTGCTTTTGCTTTGAAGTGCATTCCTCATAAGCTGTTTTGAAACAAGACACTTCTATGAATTTGTCCAGCTCAGAGCATGTATGTATGTATCTGACCTAGGAAGTCCAAGGCTGAGCAAGTGGTCCAGGTCCTGGGTCCTGGAGTGGGCTTCATTGGTTTGAATCTCAGGTCTGCTGCAATCAGAACTGTGATCACAGGCAAGTCAGCTGATTTCTCTGTGTCCCAGTTTCCTTTTCTTAAAAACGAGGATAATGGATAGTGCCACACAACTCATAGACCTGTTGTGAAAGCAGAGGACAGCATCTGAATAATAATCATCAGTACAGAGTAACTATGTTTATACTGATAACAGGGATTAGAGGA
>NW_007106989.1:0-1182 GCF_000164805.1 Carlito syrichta
TCCAAAATTAGACATCAGCTCCCTGAGAGGACACACGACACAAGAAACACATGAACTCTACAAAACATTTATGTATCCTTCAAGGAACTGGCTGTAGGCAGCCACCAGCTTTTTAAATTCTGTTTACAGCTCTTTAAATGTATAGATAATCAAATTCTTAGAATTAAAAATCAATATGATTGACAGCAAGCACACAGGCTTTATCTGAAGGGCACAAGGAACAGTCAGTAGGGCATCTCCCAAGATGGCGCTAAACACTATATATAACCAAAGACAACAAAGGCCCTAAGCTCTGGCTTTTCCAGTGAACGCGAAGTTTAAACCTGTGCTCAAATAACTTCTCCCTATAGGAGAACTTCTCCCTACCTCATAGTCTCCTCCAATAAAACCCAGACACGACACTGACCAGCCCCTGCAAGGTCCATAAATATACCCTTCTCCCTGCATAGCTCTCTCTCTTTCACTCTCTTGCCCTCTCTCTTTCACTCTCTCACTCTCTTTCTCTCTCTCTCATTCCCTCTTTCCCTCTCGCTCTCTCTCTCTCCCCCATCTCTCTCTCTCACTCTCTCTCTCTCCCCCCTCTCTTGCTCTTCCTCAATTACAGTCCCTTCCTGTAACTGCCCCTTTAATAAATCTCGTGGTTCCTGCCTGGTGTGGAGTCATTACTGGCACTGAAATCCTTTCATTATCTATGTACTCAAATCCAGCCAGTATGAATTACAATAATTACAGCTAACATGGGATTATTAACAGTACCCACATGAACCATGATTCTGCTATATTTATGAGTTTGTTTGAGCCTCAAATCAGTCTTATAAAATCAACAATTTTATTATTATCCCAATTTGCCCAGAGTAGAGTTAGGATTTGAAACTAAAGGGTGTAGTTTCAGCATCTCTTTCTTAGCAAATATATTTATTGTCTCTTGGACAATGCAATTTTAGAGTTATCTAATAGCTAAAATGATGAGATCATTCCCAAACACATAATGTGAAACCAATACCACAGTCCAGGCCTGAAATCCTGGTACTCCTACCCTTCCCTTGAAGAGGGGCCGCCATGCACAAACACTTCACATAAATATGCCCTGGACTGTGACTTGTGATGAACACTACTAAGCAACAGCATGGTTTGACTCCTAATTCTTCATAAAGCTCAAATGGCATCATGGATAATCCATGC
>NW_007106990.1:0-650 GCF_000164805.1 Carlito syrichta
TTTCGCATACCGTGATTTCTCCTAATTCTTTTCCCATCAATATTTCCCTAACACATACTTTCTCCTCCAGTTTTTCTTTTCCTGTAAAATTTTCACATCTTAGCTATCATAACTCACTTTTGTATTCTAAGAGCTCTTATCTGCACACAGATTTTTCTGCTCCTTTTCCCTTTTGCTAAGATTATGGAATTATTTGTGAGAAAAGAAAAATTACTGCTCCTGTATGGTGACTTCTACCCACCACTGCAGTTGAAAGTAGAGATAGTGAGAAACATTCACTGATTTGGATGAGGCCAAAGTCACCTGTAACTACTCTTCAGTCGTGTGATGGCTCTCAGTCCAGGTTGTCTGTTACAGTCTCCCAGGGCTTTAAAAAATCTGGGTGCCTGACTATGTCCTAGGATAACTAAATCAGCTTCCGGGAATGGGAACCAGGCCCCTGTTGTGAAACCTCTTTTTGTGACTTTAATGTGCAGCCCAGGGGCAGACTTGCTATAGTAGAGGGTGGTGGGGCCCTGTCGGGTTGGCACTGTAGCAGGAAGGAGGGGCAGGGGGAGGAAACCAGGATGGGGAATGCTGAAAGTCATTTGTGATAATTTCTGGATGTTAAAAGGTGGAAGAGAGTTTCCTTGATGGGAACTCCGGGAACT
>NW_007106991.1:0-793 GCF_000164805.1 Carlito syrichta
CCTGAGGCAGTGGATTGCCTGAGTCCATGGGTTCAAACCAACCCAGGCAACTTGGTGAGAGCTTGTCTCTACAATAAAATACAAAATAGCCAGGTGGGGTAGGGTGTGTCTGTAGTTTCAGGTACTCAGAAGGCTGAGGCAGAAGAATTGCTGGAGTCCAGGAGTTCGAGGCTGTGGTGGCCAGGAGCATGCCACTGCACTCCAGTCGGCGACAGAGTGAGACTCCAATGTAAAAAAAAGAGAGAGAGAGAGAGAGAGACAAAAAACAATAAATTCTCAAAGCTCATCTTCATGTCTAAAGGAAGTTATAAATTAACAACCTAAATACTAAGTTCACATTATTCACCATTTCAAATACATTTTTACCCACCTTGAAACTGATTTTTCTTTCCAAATAGGCATACAGATTACTAAATTCTTTCTTCATCTTTTAAATTGTAAAATTTAAATCTAGGTTCCATATTTGAAAGAAGATATGAGGAGACACAGTCATAAGGAAATGATGCCATGTGTAGATCACAGTAAACAACTGAATCAAACTAACTGAAATTTTAGTGATAAAAAAATAAAACTTGCTGGGCTCGGTGGCTCAGCCTGTAATCCCGTGCCTTTGGGAGGCTGAGGTGAGTGGACTGCCTGAATCCGCGGGTTTGAGACCCGCCTGGGCAACTTGGTGAGACCTCATCTCTACAATAAATAAAAAATTTAGCCGGGCATGGTAGCGTGCACCTGTAGTCCAGCTACTTGGAACGCTGAGCAAATGGATCGTTGGAGCCCGTCGGGTCAAGGCTGC
>NW_007106992.1:0-841 GCF_000164805.1 Carlito syrichta
TTCTCGCACACCTTCTCAGGCAAGAGCAAGTTCCATCAGCAACCTGGCCCATGGCAACGTCTTGCTCTGCCTCACTGACTCCTGAATGCTGGAATGTAGGATCACCCTCCCTGCCACGCGAGGATATGGAAGCGTGGACCCCGTCACCCGACAAGGCAGTGAGAAGAGCTCGGGGGAGCCGGGCATTCAGTCAAGAGGCTGTTGGCTGACTCATTTTGCTCACACATCTCTGGATATTGTCCCTGTCATCCAAGATGGCCTTGTCGCTCCCATGCCTCACCCCCTTCTCTGCTGCCTGACACCATATGCCCCTCTGGGGAAAGGGTGCCAGTTACTCCCTCGATTCCACTCTCAAGGACCCAAGAAAGGAAGAAACAAAAGGAAGGAAGGAAAGAGGGGATCGGCCTGGGGCAAATGCAGGGCAGTCCCCGGACACACAACCCCAGACACTCTCCACACCCTGCTTGTGGCCATCTCCCTCCTTGATTTCTGTCACCGGCTGCTGTCCCCAGTGTTTATACAACTAGAAGAAATGAAAGAAAAAGGAAAGGTGGAAACTGAAAGAACACTTGGGCCACCTTGGACCACCTGCCCAGATGGCGGTGGCACTGTGGAAGAGGAGGGGTTGCTCTAGGGGGGCTGTGGGAGGGAGGGACCCTGCATGGGATCTGTGGGAGGGAAGGGGCTACTCTGGGGGTCATTCGTGGTGAGGAGCCCCTGGGGTTCTCTGAATCTCTCCTTGGCTGCATTATCAATGGCATATGCGACTCTTTCATGAGAGGGATTAAAGCCCCTGATGAAGGGATTAAGCCAATGCTCTTCTGTGCATTGCTGGTAAGTG
>NW_007106993.1:0-854 GCF_000164805.1 Carlito syrichta
AAGTCTCTTCAAATCCAATTAAGAAGAGCTCCAACAGAAATACTCTTTCTTGTTATGTGGTTTGGAATCAATGAGTCCATGGCTGGAAATAATGGTACCACTCCATGATTTTCTATAAGGTCCTGTAAGAGAATCACTTAGCCTGAGCTGAAAAATGTCTAAAGAGAGAGAAGGCTCACTTCACACCTCCAGGTCCCTGCAGACAGCTTTGTTACAATACTTCTTGCTCATCTGAAGCCTCTGCCTCTGTAAATGTCTCCATGATCATACTCTCTCACACATCACTGTCTTTTCACTTCTCTGTCAGCCAGCAATCTACACGGCCTTGTATTAAATGATATAAAGGCCCTGTCCACTCAGCCCCTCCCCGCAAAAAGTAAACACCAGTCTACCTGGAAGGCAAATCCCCAGCCAAAAGAAGGGCACTTTATCAAACTTAATGATATCATCAAGATCACCCCCATACCCTATTAAAAAGAGGGCAAAGGACATGAACAGACATCTCTCAAAAGAAGATATACAGATGGCCAACAAACATGAAAAAGTGTTCAACATCACTCATCACCAGGGATATGCAAATTAAAACCACAATGAAATACCACCTCACATCAGTCAGAATGGCCATGATTAAAAACTCAAAAAATAGATGCCGACATGGATGCGGAGAAAAGGGAATACTAACACTGTTGGTGGAAGCTTAAGTTCGGACAACCTCTATGGAACGTGATATGAAGCTTCTCAAGGAATTAAAAGTAGATCTACCATAAGATCCCACTACTAGGTATCAACCCAATGGGACAAAGGTTGTAACATAACAAAGACACCTATGCGCACGTGTTCACTGCAGCACAATT
>NW_007106994.1:0-1386 GCF_000164805.1 Carlito syrichta
CATGTCCAGCAGCTCATGAATTTTACCAGTGGGAAAGGCTTTCTTTACACAGCCTGGTGTGTGTGACTCCTCCTAAGAGACAACCTCTTCATACTCCTGCTTATGTTTTGTATTGCACATGTGATTTTCAATTGCAGCTGTGGATGATGATCACTTTAGGAATAAAAAGCCAAGTGCGGCACTGTTGTTTTGTATTAACTCTTTGATGAATTCTGCCAGGATTTAAGTGAGATTCACCTGCTCTTACATCATAGGATCTTTTGGGGATCTCTGCACATTGTGTTAGCAACTTCAAGACAATGGCTTTACCTTTCTGGTTTTCAAATGTTGGAAACCTTCAAAGCATCACATCTATCTCAGCTCACCTGGCCATTCTTTGGTTTGTAAGCTAACTGAAAACCTTTTCCTTTGAGGCTTCTGTTCTCATTCCATTCTTGGTGGACTCTTCTCCCAGAGTGCCCCTGTAGTGAGTGGACATGTGTCATTAGGGCCCTGGCAGACCTTGACCTGGTGTAGGTGTGTCACTGCTGCCTTGTGTAGCAGAGCTTCCTGGCATTAATTAGATGGGCCTCCAAATCACAAGCCAAGATGCAAGCTCCACATGTATCAGATCTTCTGCAAAACATTTCATTTTTTTCTCTTTATAGTTTTCTCTACCACTCACCATTCTCAGGTGAGGCTAATGAAATGTTGTTTGTGCTGTGATTTTTTTTTCCCTAGGAGTTACTTTGTGAGGCTGAGTCTCTTTCACTCCCTCAGGGAGCCTCCTTCTTCTGCCCTTGAGTTTTGAAGTCATCCTCTCTGGGCATCCAATGCAGTGTACCAATCCTTCCATGAAGACTTCAAGCTACTCTGTATCTTCAAGCTTTTTAAAAAATGCTTAATCTTATTTTAAAGATGTGTGGTACAATTCAGGATTAGTATACAAATGGACATTGTGCAGGGAGAGTTTGGGTCTTCCTTTGGTCCACACTTTGCATGGTTTGAGATCAGGTACCCTTATTGATGTTGTGTCCCCTCCCCACACCCCAGCAGTTTTTCTCCTGTCTACTATTCAACATTTGCTTCCTAGTTTTCAGTCTACCCTTTTGAATTTTGGGGTTCAGAAGTGCTTAAAATATCAAACCTGTTGGAGTAATGGCCTCTGTCCTGGTGGGATGCTCTGGGTCCTTTCAAATGACTTCCTGGACCAGATGGCCTGAATACTACTTGAATGGAAAGATATGCATTAGGTTCTTCTACTGGTAAGAATAATGCCATTTTTCCTTAATACTCCCATAAACACAGTGGTGGCTTCTTTCTAGACTGGCTGATGATCAATCAGGAACATGCATGAAAAAGGAGTGTGATATCTGTTTGCTTTCTCTTAAGGTGGTACATTCCCAG
>NW_007106995.1:0-1002 GCF_000164805.1 Carlito syrichta
TTTCCCTTGGATAGTTTTGCTTTATTATTATTGGCTTGTGTGTTTTTCTCTTTTTTTAATTTTAAATTTTTTACTTTAAAATTTTGGAGTTCAATTCAGGATTAGGTATACAAATATTCATTGTGCAGGTACCCTTGTCCTCCCCTCCCACCCCCCACAGTTTCCCATTTCTTTTTTTTTTAGTTGGAGTCTCACTCCATCGCCCAGACTGGAGTGCAGTGGCCGCTCCCGGCCACCGCAGCCTCGACCTGCTGGGCTCCGGCGATCCTTCCGCCTCAGCCTTCCGAGTAGCCAGAATTACAGTTGCGTGCTACCACACCTGGCTGATTTTTTGATTTATTGTAGAGATGAGGTCTCGCCTTCCCAGGTGGGTCTCGAACCCGCGGTCTCAGGCAATCCACTCACCTCAGCCTCCCAAAGGCGCGGGATTACAGGCTGAGCCACCAAACCCGGCTCCCACTTCTGTCAAACATTTTGTTATAGTATTACTGTAGTTCTTCAAGGTCCACTTATGAGTGAGAACATGTGATACTCAGATCTTTGTTTTTGTGAGTGATCACTCAGTATTATCAACTCTAATTCTATCCAGGTCACTGTGTAGTTCATAATTTTGTTCTTCTTCATGGCTGTGTAATATTCCAGGGTCTATATGTACTTCATTTTAATCCAGTCTTCTTTTGATGGGCAGCACAGGTGGTTACATGTTCTTGCTATGGTGAATAATGCTGCAAAAAACATACATATGCAGGTATCTTTTTTATAGAGTTATCTGAGTTCTTCCGGGTATATTCCCAGTAGGGCGATTGCAGGGTCATGTGGAAGGTCAATTTTTAGAACTTTTAGGAATCACCATACTGTTTTCTACAGTGGTTGTACTAGTTTACACTCCCACCAACATTTTAGATACTAAAGGGGTATACTTATACACCTTACTGTACTACCTAAAATGGCAGTGAGGCCCAAAATTTTCTAGGATAAATTACTTGCTAATGATTTCTCTGA
>NW_007106996.1:0-666 GCF_000164805.1 Carlito syrichta
AGCTTCTGAGCTGTGATGAAAATCGGTCCCAGGTGGACCACCTTTTTCCTTTCGAACAGCTATGTCTGTGGCCCCGTTTCCTTCAGAGGGGTAGGAAAAAGGCCCCCCAGAAACAATTTCAAAGTTCCTTCAACGATCGATTGACTCAGATCCCGAGGGATACCAAATACCTAGTCCGGTTTACTTGTGTCTCTGAAAGATTCCTAGCGATCATGATGCCAAACCACGGATCGAAAGCCTGAACTGTCTCAGTCTGACATCCGATGGAGTTTTCTTTGGATCTGCCGTGGGGCGGGGCAGGCTGCCACTCGGCCTACGGTAGAACGTGACTTTAAAAATGTCCGAACGCCTCCTGAGACCTAGCCATGGGAAATTCATCTACGTCTATCCCGTCCAGGCGACAGAGCGAGACTCCACCTCAGGAAAAAAAAAAAGGACGAACAAAAGACTCTAAGACAAACGTACCGATTTCTTATGAAACGCTTTCTTCAGGTTCCATTTCTGTGAAAGACAACTCATAGTAGGATCCGTTTACTCATTTAGACCGAATAAGTCTTATGTGTACACAAAGCGTCACGAGATCGATTGCCACACAGGCCCCTTTACATTAGCTCTGCTGGAACTTTTTCCTATAAGACGAATTGAAACTCGAATCTTCATTCTCTA
>NW_007106997.1:0-849 GCF_000164805.1 Carlito syrichta
CGAGTTTGAGACTGCAGTGAGCTACCATTGTGTCATTGTATTCCAGCCTGGGTGACAGAGTGATCCCCGTCTCTTTCAGTTATTTTTATTTTTATTTTTTGACACAGACAGCCTTTTTTATTCCAAGGACTGGATCTTGCAAGATCTAACATTTCCACCTCCAAGCATTCTCCACTTGCCTATCCAGTCTGCTTGATAGAAGTTGTGGTTCCTCCTCCCATCCCTCTTCTGACTTCCCCCCATCCTTCTTCATGACTGAAACTACGGGAAGGAGAGCAAATTAGCTTTCTCACTAGTGGCAGCTGCTAGTACTGACTTATCTCTGAAGTTTTATCCCCCAAATTCAAAACTCCTTCTTATTCTTCTCCCCTATCCCATAATCAAATGGTCCAGGGCAGCAAGAGACATTACTGAAAATCAAGACTTCAGAGTATCATCTAACATCCCGGAGACTTTACCCAGCCAAGAGGCAACTCTGTTGGGAGCCAACATCTGTAACCACACAGCTGAGGCCTATGAAGGCCTATTCAGAAGGTCGCCTCTGAGACAAGGATATAACATCAAGTGTGTGCATATGAATAGTAACCAGTGTATTATAAGACAACAGAATTTTCAATATTAGGAAGTGACAGTCTAAAATAAAATCTTATTATATCCTATGAAAAATGCACAGCAGAATTATTTTATATCTCTTTTTCTTTCTAAACTGTTTTCTTCTTAAGATTTTTAGCTGTTATTTCCTGGTAAACTGATTGATTAGCTTTTGTTCCAGTATGTAGTTTCACTTGGGGTTAAGATTAGACGTTATAACTGTGATAATAGTTTTATTATGTTGCCTTTGGTCAAGCA
>NW_007106998.1:0-945 GCF_000164805.1 Carlito syrichta
AGATTCTCTACCAGTGGAATGGGAAAGAAGGTGCCCTACTCTGCTCCTCCCCCCTTCCACTGTATTAAATCTGTTCAAGAGCCCTTTGAGGGTAGGGCTGCTTCTTCACTTTTAATTCTGATGCACCTAACATGGTGCCTGTTACATAGTAGGCACCCAGTAAATAAGCACTTAGTAAATGAAGGTAACTGTGAGAAGCTCTTCAGAGAGAGGCATTATGTAAGTATAAGAATCAAATGCTGATCTCCAGGTCTTTGTGCTAGGATATTCTGGGTGTGAAGTTATGTGAGAGTGTCTAACCACAGGAAGCTCCTTTGCATATTCCCCCGGACACCTCAGATCCCAGAGTGAACCTTGGTTTGATATCCCCAGCTGGCTCCCCACTGGCTTGCTCCTGGGTTGGCCTGTCTCTGTGCAGCAGCAATACCTCAGAAAAATTCCATCAGGGAGCATTTTCTTCTCTTTCCCTACTGACAGTTGATGGTTTGGGCACTGCATTTACTAAGACAGTATGTAGTCAAGTACTTCACGTACATTTTTTCTGTTAACCCTCATGATGGTGCTGTGAAGTGGTAACTATATTATCTCTATTTTCCAGATGGAGACATTGAGGTTTACAGAGGTTAAGTAGCTTGTCTAGGATCACACAGTTAAGAAGTAGTATTAACTATGTCTGGATTCAAACCTGAGTCTACAGAAAATGTGGGCATTTCTTCAAAATGTCAAACACAGTAGAAGACTCTTGCCTTCTGCAGAGAGAGATTCTACCTCTCCTAATTGCTCATGGCTGGTGCTTGAGCCAGGATTAGGAGGGTGGTGGTGGCAGCAGCAATGGGTGGTGGGTCACAGCAGCAGAAAGCTTGTGTGTTTGTGCACGTGCTGGTGCCTGAGAAAGGGAAATGGTTCTTTTTGAGTCTGATTCTTGGCTATGTTCATATTTGGGGG
>NW_007106999.1:0-910 GCF_000164805.1 Carlito syrichta
CAGAATAAGCATTCAGAATTTATGGGAGAAACACTGTAGTTGTCCATTTTAAAGGCAGAATTATACCCTGTATTCCAACGTATTAAAGGAAATGAAGTTATCATTGGAGTGTTATACAATTCTTAAAAAATAAATTCCTGCATGATGACCATTTCTATGTCCAACCTTGAATTGTAACCATTTTTAAAGTAAAAAAAAGAGTAGACAAATAAAGTCATTCGAATGTTTTGCAGCTTTAATTAATTAATTAATTTATTTATTTATTTTAATATTTTTAAAAATGTGGGTTACAGTTCAGAGTTAGATATACAATCATTGATTATGCAGGGTTTCTGGTTGATAGGTATGCCCCTCCCTTCCTTAGTAGTATCCTTCCACTGCCAATCTCACCTCTTCCCCTAAATATGTTTCCACTACTGCCAATCACTTTCTTACAGCAGTATAAGTGATCCAATTCGGCTCATGATTGAAAACATATGGAACTCTGTTCCTTGGTTCTGTGATAAATCACTGAAAAGGACCTACCACATATCCATCAAACGTTCTACAAAATCCTTCTATCTTTCCTTTTTTATGACTGCATAATATTCCACTGAGTATATACCTCTTTTATTTTATCCATTCCAGCTTTGCAGGCAATATGTTTGGTACCAAGTTTTTTTGCAATTGTGATTATAGCTACAAAAAGCTTACGGGGGCTGGTATCTTTTTGGTAAAATGATTTGAGTTCCTCCAGTTATATTCTCTATAGCGCAATATCTGAGTCACATGGTCAGTCAAGATCTTGTCCCTTTACAAACCACCACACTATTTGTCAAAGATGTGGCTGTGCTCTTCAGTCCACATGCAGTGTAGAAGCATTTATTTCTTCCAAAATCCTGACCTACATCTGTTATGGTTTGTTTTATTA
>NW_007107000.1:0-805 GCF_000164805.1 Carlito syrichta
GAGGTTATTCTTGGCTGAATTGTTTCTCTTTTAGAACTTTGAAGATAGGGCTCCGGGCTCTCCTAGCCTGAAGGGTTTCTGTGGATAAATCTGCTGCTATTCTAATTGGTCTTCCCTGGTAGGTAGTCTAGCCTTTTTCTCTTGCTGCCTTTAGGATTTTTTCTTTTCTTTTTTTTTTCATTAATCAGTATTTTTTATTATGGTTTTGTGGGGTACAGTTAAGGGTTAGGTGTACAATGACGTTTCATTCAGGCACCCTGTAGATAAGAAGTGTTTTCCCATCCCCCGACAGATATTTGCTACTGTTAATCCCATCCCCCTCCCCCCATAGTTTCCCAGTACCATCTGTCATTTTCTCATAGTATTGCATTGGATGTTCAAGGTCCATTATATGAGTGAGAACATGTGATATTCGGATTTTTGTTTTTGTGAGAGGTCACTCAGTATTATAGACTCTAGTTCCATCCAGGTTGCAGCGAAATTCATGATTTTGTTCTTTTGTATGGCTGCGTAGTATTCCATCGAGTATATGTACCACATTTTTTTAATCCAGTCCTCTTTTGATGGGCAGCATGGTTGTTTCCAGGTTCTTGCTATTGTGAACAATGCTGCGATAAACATACGTGTGCAGGTGTCTTTTTTATAGAGTGATTTGTGTTCTTCAGGGTATATTCCCAGTAGGGGATTGCAGGGTCATATGGAAGGTCAATTTTTAGAGCTTTTAGGATCGCCACACTGCTTTCCACAGAGGTTGCACTAGTTTACACTCCCACCAACAGTGTAGAGTGTTCCCTTTTCACACACC
>NW_007107001.1:0-1127 GCF_000164805.1 Carlito syrichta
CGTAGTAGTCTCTAATGATCTTTTGTATTTCTTCAGGGTCAGATGTGACTTCATCTTTTGTGTTTCTGATTATGCTTATTTGGTTTTTTTCTCGTTTTTTCTTGGTCAGTCTAGCTAGGGGACCATCAATCTTGTTTACCCTTTCGAAGAACCAGCTTTTTGTTTCATTGATTTTTTGTATTATCTTTTTGTCTTCTATGTCCTGGATTTGGGCTTTTATTTTAGTGATCTGGATTCTTCTGCTGAAATTAGGGTTTTTGTGGTCTTGCTTTTCCAGCTTCTTTAGGTGGCTTGTTAGGTTGTCAATTTCTGTTCCTTCCATTTTCTTCATGTGTGTTTGTAGGGATATAAATTCCCCTCTTATTACAGCTTTTAAGGCATCCCAGAGATTTTGGTAAGATGTTTCTTTATTTTCATTTGTTTCCAGGTATCTTTTGATCTCTATTTTGATGTCATCATTGACCCAGGAGTTATTTAGCATCATGATGTTTAGTGTCCATGTCTTTGTGGGTTTTGGGGGGACTTTGTTGGTGTCAATGTTTATTTTTATTCCACTGTGGTCCGAAAAGGTGCATGGCAGAATTTCAGTCCTTTTAAATTTACTTATACTTGATTTGTGTCCAATTATGTGGTCGATCTTAGAATATGTTCCATGTGGTGATGAGTAGAATGTGTATTCTGTGGTCTTTGGATGGAGTGTTCTATAGGTATCAATTAAGTCCATTTGGTCCAGAGTCTCATTGAGGTTCCGGATCTCCTTGCTGATTTTTTGTCCTGATGTGATCTGTCTAAGGTTGTGAGTGGTGTATTAAAGTCCCCAGTTATTATGGTGTTAGAGTCAATGTCTTTCTTTAGTTTTCCTAGAAGTTGCTTTATGAATGTTGGTGCGCCTATGTTGGGTGCATATATGTTTAGGATAGATATTTCTTGTTGATGGAGTGAACCTTTTATCATTATGTAGTGGCCCTCTGTATCTTTTTTAATTTTTGATAGCTTAAATGGTATTTTGTCTGAAATTAGGATCGCGACTCCTCCTTTCTTTTGTGTTCCATTCGCCTGAAAATTTGTTTCCCATCCTCTTACTTTGAGTCTGTGTATGTCCTTTCTAGTGAGATGGGTCTCTTGAA
>NW_007107002.1:0-1200 GCF_000164805.1 Carlito syrichta
CTCCTAAGTGAGTCATCACAAGTTTGCACAGAGTTCCATTTTGGAGCTGCTGCCTCACCTGCCCCCTGGGAACGAAATAGGCTGAGCACTCAGGGAAGCTTGTCAGCTCCCCCAGCAACCAGGAACCCATCTTTGATGCCATTGGAGCAACCAGAGGATGAAGGGACCCATGGGAGGGAGCAACACCCTCCCTCCTTCCGTGCTCATTTTTCTGAGTCTGTCAGCTTCCACCACTGGATTTTTTGTGTTTGATTGTTGTGCAGTCTTTATTATTTCACGAGGTGGGTGTTACACCATTCCAGGGTCTGGGATGTTTCTCTGTTGGATGCAGAGTTCCCATGGGACCTAGCATCTTGATGAACTATATTCAGCCAGGAGAGGAGCAGAGGGGCTGGCAGAGACCCACACATGAGGCCAGTGGTCAATTCACTGACAGTTAAGGAGAGTGAGTAGTACTACCCTGATGGCTGAAAGAGTGAGTGCTGCGTGTGGCCACTTCACTCCCAAGGGTCCTGCTGATGTTCTGAATTACATACAGATAGACTAAAATAGTTTACTGATTTTTTTTCCTTCTGGTACAAATAATTTGAACACAATTTGAGAAAATACAAAAACTTATATGAGAGAAATCATCCTTCCATTCAGATTTGACCCTTGGCAATATTCCTTTATTTTTGTTAGACATGTAAATATAATCACAAATAAAGATCATGTTTTATGTTCTGTTTTGTTCCCAGACTTTTTCAATCAAAATGATACCCTAAACATTTATTACATTATTTACTGTTCTTAGAAATATGCCAGGCTTTTTGAGATGCAATTTATTTATTTATTTATTTTTGAGTTGGAGTCTCACTCTGTCGCCCAGACTGGAGTGCAGTTGCCGCTCCCGGCCACCGCAGCCTCGACCTGCTGGGCTCCGGCGATCCTTCTGCCTTAGTCTTCCGAGTAGCTGGTATTACAGGTGCACGCTACCACGCCCAGCTAATTTTTTGATTTATTGTAGAGATGAGGTCTCGCCTGCCCAGGCGGGTCTCAAACCCGCGGACTCAGGCAATCCACTCACCTCAGCCTCCCAAAGGTGCGGGATTACAGGTTGAGCCACCGAGACCAGCTGAGAAGCAATCTATTTAATGATTCCCCCATTCTTGGCATTGAGTAGGTTTCGAATTTTTTCCATTGTTTGAATTAATGATGCTG
>NW_007107003.1:0-621 GCF_000164805.1 Carlito syrichta
CCAACGGGGCTATTTCTTAATAATCCAAGCTGTTGTATTGAGTTGTAGAACATTGGGAAGAAGTCCTTATTTGTGTAGCTCAGAGGGTCTTTTAGTCGGTCTCATTGACTTTTTACAGTTTATGTTTCTGACGGAGTCAAGTATTGCCTGCCTGACCACACTCCCACCTTTCTGTGAGCATCTAAAATCTCACTCTTGAATGACACCAAACCATACTGATTGGAAGCTCCTTGCCAACGGTGCTCTCCAGCTCCCTCCTTCCTCCCTATATGAGAACATCTGATGGGGAGCTCAGGTGACTTCCTTGGACCCACCCGCAGGCACTGTGAGGTCAGCGAGATGGGTCTGTATTCATTCTGCCTTCCAGGGAAGCTATGACCTAGTCTTGGTGTTTTGGCCTCTGGGGGCCTCTAACTCTTCCTGCAAATGTGAATCCCCACCGGGGCAGGGGAATGGAAAAGCTTGTCTCAGGCCCCTCTGGTGAGGGAGGGCCACTTCTGCTTTTCCAGGGGGAAGCTGTGTCATGGGGAGCAGAACTGTGGCTGTAGGGGAGGCCGGAGGGAGAAGGCCCTAGAGGAGACCCGCAAGGAAGTGATACTTCTTCCAGGGGCCAGATCATTT
>NW_007107004.1:0-1100 GCF_000164805.1 Carlito syrichta
GGTGATGTGAATGTCTCTTGACGGTTTAGGGCGTGGCCGGGGCAAGGGTCAGCGGGGAGTTTGCGCGCCCGATTTTACACGCGGTCGTCCACTTTCCGTTATATTAAAATGTATTGTGAGGGGGGCCGTGCTCAGCATCTCCTGAGCTGTCTGAGTGGTGGCCAGGGATCCCATTCTGCTGCTGCCCCCACCAGCTCCACTCCACTGCCCAGTTGTTTCCTCCAACCCAATGGCGACATCACCCGTGCCCTCCCCCCACCTCCGAAAAGGGAGTGCGGACACAGAGTCATTGGGTCATTGGGCCCGAGTGGAACACAGAGCAACCCCTGGAATTCGCCAGGTCGTCATCAGAAGCATCAATGAGATGCAAAAATGAAAGGCAAGATGAAGAACGATCACACCTGGGTGGACGTTGCCTTTCTGGTAGGTAGCTCCCCCAACCCTTCAACCACACTGTCTGCAGTCTCCACTGCTCTCCTGGCAGCAGCCTATGGCGCCAGAGATGACAACTTCCTTCCCCAGCCACTGCTTGCTTGCCATGCTCTAGCTGTTTCTCATTCGGTGGGTGTGGGTTCGTTCCTGACCCGTGTGTGTGTGTGTGTGTGTCTGTGTGTGTGTGTGAGTGCGAGTGTGTGTATTCCCGAGAATGCTCAGTGGCATGTAACGACTCTCTCCGTGAGCCCGCACCAGGAATCTCCACGAAACTTCTCCCATGACTGTGCTCAGTGGGCTGGGCAGTGGGTCTCTAGGGTGAAGCGCTTGGTGTCTTCCCTCCAGTCTCTGCTGCTCAGGAGACCTGGGTGTAGCAAATACCGCGCACTTCCCACTCCTCCACCGCTCGAATTTTGTGAATAACTCTGTGAACTGTCTTTGTGTATGTTCAGCATTTCTGAGTCAAACATTCTACGTGAGTTTCCACAGCGTGTCAGACACAGATTTGGGGTAGGGGCGAATGTATATGGTACTGGGTGTCTGCGTGTCTGTTTGTCACGTCCTGTGCATGATGGGTACACACTGATATGTCCCTTTATCGTGTAGATTCTGCGCTGCTGTCTGTAGGCATTGTTCTCGTCTCAATGTTGGTGTGCACATTCCTGCCA
>NW_007107005.1:0-819 GCF_000164805.1 Carlito syrichta
ACCTATTGGTATCTCCTCTGTAACACAAGCCAGCTTCAATCCCCCCTCTCTGCCAACTGCTTCTCAAGTCATTCATCACCTTGCACTTGGCTGCCTTTTATTTTATTTTATTTTTAATTTGAAAGCAGGATTCATTGAGAGGACAGAAGAGCTCCCACAATGGGAGGATACCCAAAGGGTTTGCCCACTTGGCTGCTTTAAAATGGCAACCTCTCCACACTAGCTTTCTAGCTTGGCTTCACAAAGCTAATAAACTTGACATTCATTCATTATAATTCCAAGTTCCCAGGAGTGAGGATGATCAGTCAAGTGTCAAGGTCAAGTGTCAAGGGTCAAGTGTCCAGTCCTGGTCCTCCATTGGGGTAGGGGGTGCAGGATAGAGAGGGCTGGGAGCATTGGCATCTAGTTGAGTACACCTGACAGGTTCCTCTCTTTGAAGGAAGCATTACTGTCATCACTATTTCTTTATAGGTAAGGTATTTTATCCAGAATGTAGCAGATGATGGTGAAGGGGACATTGGGATGATATGTTTTCCTTTAGGGGATGTATGTGGCCTGACAATTAAGCTCAAAAACTCATCCTAGAAAAAGCAGTCCATACCTCATGGCTGAATATCACTACGGTCACCTTTAAAGCGCTCCCCTTGGGAAGCTATGCACTGATGCCAGTGCCTAGTACACCCAGCAGAGCAATTTTGGAACTGTTTCTGGAATGTCATCAGAGTTGTCATCGTATTCCCCTTGATGTCCTGAATGCCATCAAAATATCTTTCTTTCAAAATTTCCTCTATCTTTGGTAAATAAAAAAGTCACTGGGGA
>NW_007107006.1:0-1046 GCF_000164805.1 Carlito syrichta
AAATTTTAAAGAACAGATGGCTTTCAAGTTGTTATTATAATGAAAAGAAAATATAGATCTTCCTCTCTGAGTTGATGTTTATAGAAAACTAATATTTCATAAATGCCAGGTTACTATGGTGCATTATTTCGATGTTGTCCCTGTAATTCTATAAATATAAAAATTGTAACTTTCTATGTAACTTTAGTATTAATCAACAATTATACTAATGGAAGATAAAGTCAACCCATTTATTTTTAAAATTTCTATTAAAGAAATAAACAAATAACTTATAAAAAGCATGCTAGATAAACCAGAAAATAATGTGACATTTACATAAAGACATGTTATGGACTTCTCTAATTTGGGGGGAACACTCTTTTCAGCATATGAGAATAAAAGCTAAATTCTAAATACCTACTTTGTTTTGTGTATTTTTACTTGTACTTAGGAATAAACTGGGTTAGTTAGGCAAGGGTTTGGAGCAATCAGCACCATGAGATAGTATCTTGGAGCACTCTGCTGGATGGAGCCCACAGTAATATACCTGGTCTGAGATCTAGAGGTGCCAACTAAGAAGGACAGTCCTGAATTAAGTGGCGATAGAACACCTGTGATAAAGGCAAGTTGAGTTTTCCAGATATCAAATATTTAAATTACAGATTATCTGTTATAAATGCAGTCACCTTCAAAAACCCTCCTGCCCTTTCCCAGTGGCTCCATTTCTCACGTGGATCTTCCCCAGCCAGCAGACTTGACCACTACCCTAAGTATAGTAGATATGTATAAAGTTTGCTCTGAAATAAAATCTACTTCTACATCCAGGCAAGTAATGACTTTATACTTGCCCTCCACTGTAATTTTGTTAGATTGTGGCTCTAGTCAGCTTTTTGTATAATTTTTTTTTGAGTTGGAGTCTCACTCTGTCACCCAGACTGCAGTGCAGTGGCCGCTCCCGGCCACCACAGCCTCTACCTGCTGGACTCCAGCGATCCTTCCACCTCAACCTTCAAAGAACCTGGAATTACAGGCGCGCTAACACGCCCAGCTAATTTTTGATTTTATTG
>NW_007107007.1:0-924 GCF_000164805.1 Carlito syrichta
ACTGTTAATAATCCCATGTTAACTGATTATTGTAATTCATGCTGGCTGGATTTGAGTACATAGATAATGAAAGGATTTCGGTGCCAGTAATGACTCCACACCCAGTCAGAACCAAGAGATTTATTAAAGGGGCAGTTACAGGAAGGGACTGTAACCAAGGAAGAGTAAGGGGGGGAGAGAGAGAGTGAGAGAGAGAAACGGGGGGGAGAGAGAGAGAGAGTGAGAGAGTGAAAGAGAGAGGGCAAGAGAGTGTGAAAGAGAGAGAGCTATGCAGGGAGAGGGGTATATTTATGGACCTTGCAGGGGCTGGCCAGTGTTGTGTTTGGGTTTTTACTGGAGGAGACTATGAGGTAGTATTCCTTTAGGGAGAAGTTATTTGAGCACAGGTTTAAACTTTGCATGCATGGGAAAAAGCCAGAGCTTAGGGCCTTTTTTGTCTTTGGTTCTATATAGTGTTTAGCACCATCTCAGGAGATGCCCTTCTGACTGTTCCCTGCGCCCTTCAGATAGAGCCTGTGTGCTTGCTGTCAATCATATTGATTTTTAATTCTAAGAATTTGATTATCTATACATTTAAAGAGCTGTAAACTTATTCATGGAAAACAGAACTTAAAAAGCTGGTGGCTGCCTATAGCCAGTTCCTTGAAGGATACATAAATGTTTTGTAGAGTTCATGTGTTCCCTGTGTCATGTGTCCTCTCAGGGAGCTGATGTCTAATTTTGGACTACTTACTCTTCAGCAACAATTTGGCAGTTCCTTAAGGCAAATAAAAATATTATGACTGAGTTACCAACCAGAAATTCAGTAAAACATTTGTCCATTTTCAGTCACCAGGCTTTTTGTGTGTGTGTGTTGGACAATATTCAGTATTTCTCTTTGACTTCTGGCCTTTGTCATTGGTGAATATGATTAATGAAAATATG
>NW_007107008.1:0-1245 GCF_000164805.1 Carlito syrichta
ACCTGCTGGGCTCCGGCGATCCTTCTGCCTCAGACTTCCAAGTAGCTGGAACTACAGGCACGCTCTATCATGCCCAGCTAATTTTTTGATTTACTGTAGAGATGAGGTCTCGCCGGAGCTTTTATATTTTTAGCTATTTGTTATAACAATACCCTTCACTTTTCACCAATTTCTGCCTTACACTTTCCTGCTGCCATTAAAAAATACCCAAATCTGGGTAACTTATACAAAATAAAAATGTATTTCTCACAGTTGTGAAGGTTGGGATGTTTGTGATCCAGGTTTCAGCAGATTTAGTTTCTGGTGAGACTACTTTCACTAATTGCAAGATGGCACCTTGATTTCTGTGTCATCTTGTGGTGGTGATTGGAAAGGGCCTAGGATGTTTCCTTTAAACTCTTTGATAAGGTTGCTATTCGCACCCATGAGAGCTCCAGCCTCATGACTCAATCACCTCAATTTTATTGCCTTTGGGGATTAAGTTTCAATATAAATATTGGAGGAGATACAAACATTCAAACCATGGCACCCATCATTATTTATGATGTACATTTATTTTTGCTTCTACTCATTCATGTGTTCATTCATTTTACTCAGTCACTCATTTGTTAAATTTTGGTGAGTACCTACTGAGCAGCAGACGCCATGCTATGCATCATGGGAGTAAAATCATACGAGATTACAGCTACATGTAATGACTATCATTATTGAAAAAAACACAGGATGTAGATGGAACTGAATAGTTGAAACTAAAACCAATTTAGAAACAGTAATTGGTTCAGAAGAGAAATGTAATCCACACTTATCTAATATGAGTGAAGGTCAAGAGTTTTTGGCTATAATTGAGAGAAAAGCCTCTCTGCCTACTAAAGGCATAAATGAGAATGCCAATAGCCTTGATTGTTCCTGGCAGCAAACCCACAACCAGAGAAAGATTCTGCCTTCAGTTGAGGGAAGAAAATTAAAGAGCAAAGCCATGAAAGGAAGTTTGGTACCTGATGGCATCATTAAGCAACCAGATAAAGGACTTTTTAAGCTCAAAATTAAGCAGAATGCAGCTATTACCCGATAATTTGTCCATTAGTTCTCTTTCTTAAAATATTATTTGTGTAGATTTTTATAATTTACCACTAAAAACATTCTATTGAATTATTATAATTATTTTTTTTTTTTGAGCTGGAGTCTCACTCTGTTGCCCGGACTGGAGTGCAGTGGCACGCTCCCGGATACTGCAGCCTCGACCTG
>NW_007107009.1:0-928 GCF_000164805.1 Carlito syrichta
ATAGTCGGAACCAGTTTCATTGAAATAAACCAACACTTCCCTCAAGACCAGCTTTCCTAACCTGGGCTGTCCCCCAAGATCTCCTGCTTGCACTAACTATGTCCAATACAGAACACTCATTCATTGCACGTAGGTTTTTGTCATTTCTTTATTTTCTTTCAGAATTATTCCATTGATGATAAGAAAATGTATTTTTGAGACTAAAATAGAAAAGAGAGAGAGAGAGAATTCCCAAAGAACTGTTCTTTAGGCCCATTCTGCCACTTTGCACAAATGTGGCATTCTATATTTTTGTTTGTGTGTTTGTTTCATTTTGCTTTTTTTCAGCGTAAGATGCAGACTGTGCCATGACACTATTACCATTCTTAAAAACTTGGGGGTAAAACAGACCATGTGGGTGTTAGCGTTTTCCAGGTGATCTTTTTGGTCTTGCGGTTTTACACATTCAAATATGAACTCTATTTTTGAATCTGAACATGGCAGAATGGAGCCCCCTGTCGGTGTGAACAGCACAAGGGGAAAGATGCCTGGGTGGGAGACCAGGACTCATTATGACAGCGAGTACTCCGACCATCAGTGGAATATACTGGATGATTCATCCGTCATTTACTATTTTAAAACTGTTCACCTTTTCCCCAAGGCCATTAACTGTGAAAAAAATGTGGCCTCTGATTTATACTTTATTTTGCTGGTAATTTAGACTTTGGTGGTTTTCCAAAAAAACATTGAGAAATAGTTTTGGCAAACATCTTGTCAAAACGAGAATTTCTAAGTGAGATTTGAGGGTCACCACTTCTAAAAGTTCGGTTTTTATCAATTATTTATTTGGAGGGATGTTTACTCTCTGTTGGAAGGAGAGGCTGATGGAGAATAGATAAGATGGTAATCTGACAGCAATAGAGTGCCGGGATGGTGACAGGGTGGGGGG
>NW_007107010.1:0-531 GCF_000164805.1 Carlito syrichta
CGTAATCTCCTTAATCATGCTCTATTCACTCTAAATTTCCTACAACTTGATGCTCAGGGGAAATCGGCAGCCGATCGTCATTGGCACCAGAAAACAAATGACCAATACGCGCTGGTCATGTGGAAAAATCCCTCTACACTCAAATGGCAGGGCCCTGACCCGGTCCTCATATGGGGACGCGGTTCGGCCTGTGTCTATGACTCTCAAGAAGGGGGGCCTCGATGGCTGCCTGAACGCCTAATCAAACCAATAAATCCTCCCAAGGAAAATAACTCACTCAACCCAGGGAAAAATCCCTGAGAAAACCTTTTCCTTTTCTCCCTTACAGACAATGAAGCCCTGCCTCCTCGTCCTCTTTACATACGTCTTCTGTGCACACGCCGGTTTTGGACCCCCCCCAAATCCTCAAGAACTCAGAAGGGCCCTTTTTGGAAATCCCTGCGATTGCAAAGGCGGTATGTCCCCAATCACTCCCCCCTCCTATTCCCGGTAAAGTTGACTGCAACACGCAAATAGCCTATCTTGCCTACA
>NW_007107011.1:0-708 GCF_000164805.1 Carlito syrichta
CAAGGTAAATTTTGCAGCTGCCTGCCTATCTTTTACTCTATGGTTTTCAGTTGCTCGTCCACCTATTTAAAGCAGCCATTGAGTATTTCCCTGTCTCTTCATCTTTGACTATCTCATAATGCCTTACTTTGAAAGAGTCTAGGCAACAAGTTTCCTGTGATGAAATAAAGTTAGCTTCTCACTACAAGGCTCCAATGATTCCCCTCACTGCCACTGTACAATGCAGCATTTAGTATCAGGGACAAGGACACTGGAAGCTGGCCTGAGGAGCCTTCCCACAGCCTCCCTAGAACCCGTTGTGGTGAGGGGCAGACTGATCCTTCACGACCTTAGCCTGTCCTTTCTCATCTATGTATATCTATTATGCATCCATTAAAAAAAAAAAAACCCAACTCTGATGGAGCCGGTCAAGCCGGCCTCAGAAGGACTGTCCCAGAATGCATTTCCCCAACAATCTAGTGGAATGGGCCTGTCTACCAGATTTTGTTTTCATTTCTTTCTTTGTTTTTGTTTTGCATACAGATAGTTGTATGTATTTGCCCCTTCTTCTGGGGGTGGATGGGAGGGGGTGGACTGCTCCCTGCAGGATTTCCCCCAACATATGCAGATTTGTACCCTAATAATGTGTCTGACTCCCAGCAGGCACTCAAGATAGGTTTGCTAAACTGGATACTAAACAATAGCGGAAGCTTCATTAAGAAAACATTC
>NW_007107012.1:0-990 GCF_000164805.1 Carlito syrichta
AATATTTAAATGTCAGATATAAATTATATTAAGATAAATATATTTAGTGTGAGTTTTCAAAATAATCAGTATTTATCAATAATCTTAGCTGGACTTGGTGGCTCAGCCTTTAATCCCACACTTTGGGAGGCTGAGGTGAATGGATTGCCTGAGCCCGCGGGTTTGAGATCCACCTGGACAACTTGGCAAGACCTCATCTCTACAATAAATAAAAAATCAGCCGGGCATGGTAGCGCATGCCTGTAGTTCCAGCTACTAGGAAGGCTGAGGCGGAAAGATTGCTGAAGCCCAGCAGGTCAAGGCTGTAGTGGCCGAGAGCAGCCACTACACTCCAGTCTGGGTGACAGAGTGAGACTCCAACTCAAAGAAAAAACAACCTTTTAAGAACTATCTAATGAAAATGTTTAAATGCCATGATTATAAACGCACTCAGACCACACTGCATTGCTCTGTAGTAAGATGAGCTAATGGCATCTAGTGTTCTCAGATCCTGTCTTTCTGAGACTTTTGAATGTCTCAACCTCTTTTCACAGATGCCCTTTATCGCAGCATTTGAAGGTCTTCCACACTTGGCTCCCTCCAGCAGTCCCTTCTCCACGGAGTCTACTATTTTGGCCATGTCCAACTGCGGCCATGCCCAGTGGGCCTTGCCCCTCCAAGACTCTCCTAACTTCCCCATGCCACTGTATCTGTTTAAAGCAACCACCAACTCTCTTCTCTGTTTATTTTTCTTCTTAGCATATTAATTTGTTTGTATCCATCTAAATATATTCTTTTTAACCTGTTTGAAGATAAAAATCATGTCTTATTCTACTTTGTATATCTAATATTGATCATATAATCTAGACTCAAGTGTTTGTTGAATGAATATAAGACTAAAATGAAACAAAAATAATCATCTGAGAGATTATCTTATATATAAAATATTTTTAATGTCTACATTTACAGTGAGATGCAAAGTTGACGTAATGCATGCCTAATATAATAAAA
>NW_007107013.1:0-861 GCF_000164805.1 Carlito syrichta
ATGATAGAACTCAGTCAATAAAAAAAAAAGAAAATCGCAAAACTTGAGAAAACTGAATTTGCAAGGAGGACACAGAGCTGTGCTGACTCACAATTGAGCAGTTTTAAAACCATAGAGACAGTTGTTGGTCAGTGATAAAAAACTCAGTGGAAGTTGACATCAGGAGCAAAGAAACAGAAAACAAACTACATTATGTAACAGTAATAAGACATAATTCTGCAAAGATAGCATTGGTAGAAGTCATTGGATAAAATCTATCATGCTCTAAATAGAGAAAATAGTCTTTTCCCCGTTTGCTAACCATGGAAGACATGTCTGTCTATGCAGTAGATTAAAAAACACACAATTATTTGCTAATGTTCATACGTGCTTCCCCAAAGTGAACTATTCAGTGTGAAATTTCATGATGGGGACTTTAGAAAGTGGCATGGCATAGCAACACAAGGCCTTACCAAAGTTAACCTCACACTTAATTAGCAAAATACAATAGATTCTTAAATTCATTTACAATGAAAATAATCTGAAAAGAAGGGATATAACCGAAGACACATTTGATGATGTAAATGCCCCATCTGATGTGTGCCTTGTGTATTCCATATTTTGAAAGTGCTTTAAAAAGTCTAGTAGCATGCCCATACCATACAATTCTTTCATCTAAATTATTAAAACTGTAGCTTCTAGTATTTTTATGAAATTGTGCAATAATCACCACAATCTAATTTTAATTTTTTTTTTTTTTTTTGAGTTGGAGTCTCACTCTGTCGCCCAGACTGGAGTGCAGTGGCTGCTCCCGGCCACCGCAGCCTCGACCTGCTGGGCTCCAGCGATCCTTCCACTCAGCCTTCCAAGTAGCTGGAATTA
>NW_007107014.1:0-723 GCF_000164805.1 Carlito syrichta
CACACTGGAGCTTAGGCTTTCAATACATGAATCTTTGGAGTACACATACATTCAGCCTACAACAGCTACCATCTCTCCGAAAGGTCAGTATGAACTTCACATAATGACTATTTCTATAAGAAGGAATTCTTCTCTAATGAAAAGTGAATTGTGAAACAATAAGCTTGGGCATAAAAATACTTTATATTTTTTAGATATTGTATAGTAGTTTTCTTTTCAGTGCTGATTTTAAAAATAGAATTTCCCACCTGGTATGTTATTTTTTTTTTTAATTTTCAACTAGCTGAAAAATCAACAAAGTCCCAATTAAGAAAAAATAGTTTGATTTCCTCTGTTCTCTGCTATAACCTAGAGTTTCCTTTTAATTTGATTAAATGCATAAAATATCCCTCGTTGTCATATTATGTTATTATAAGAGTTTTTTAAATCTGAAATGCAAACTCCTACTTTAAAATAGTCTTTGTTAAGGTTATAGTGTAATAACATTAAACAGATCAGAGATTATGATAGTTTATAAACGGATGTAACGAAATTGCAAATGAATTTCTGCAAGGTTCTTTGTTCTTATCTTTGGATCATTGTTCTCTCAAAAAATTATTTTTGAGATGGCGATTACAATATTCTAACTTTCTTTGCAGAAGTTTACACCAAACTTAAATCAAATAAAAGTGCTTCTATTTGTAAAACCTAAACATGTTGTGGAATGTAGTTTTGTATTTTAAC
>NW_007107015.1:0-959 GCF_000164805.1 Carlito syrichta
GCCCTTCACCATTTTGGAGGATTACAATGGACAGGGTCTTTGTTAATTAAGTGGAAGATTGGAAAGAGAAAAACTGCTTTATTTGCATATTTTTCCTGCTAAAAGGCACGACAAGGCTTTTCCTCCAAGAATATTAAGCTTCAGAGAAATGACGTTATAAATGACACCTTGAAATTCTGAAAAGTTAAATTAATAAAATTGAAAACAGTTCAATCAGGGAAACATCAAAGATCACGTACAAGCTGTCATTAAAAACAGTTGGTCCAGCTCAGTGAAATCAGCTTGTAATCCCAGCACTTTGAGAGGTCGAGGTGGGTGGAATGCCTGAGCCTGTAGTTTTGAGACCAGACTGGTCAACTTGGCGAGACCTCAACTCTACAATAAATTAAAAATTAGCCAACTGTGGTAGCATGCACCTGTAGTTCCAGCCACTTGGAAGGCTGAGGCGGAAGGATCATTGGAGCCCAGCAGGTCAACGTTGGAGTAGCGGTGATCATGCCACTGCACTCCAGTCTGGGCGACAGAGTGAGACTTTGACTCAAAAAAAAAAAAAAACCTCAAAAAACAAAAAGCAGTTGCCTGGAATTTATTATACAGACAGAAAGTAGATTAGTGGTTGCCTAGGACAAGAGGAAGTGGGCACAGGATTTCTCTTTGGCATGATGAAAATGTTATAAAGTCGATTGTGGTAATGGTTGCACAACTCTGTGAACATACTAAAAATCACTGAATTGTGTATTTTAAATGAGTGAATTGGCCGGGTTCGGTGGCTCAGCCTGTAATCCCAGCACTTTGGGAGGCTGAGGCCAGTGGATTGTCTGAGCCTACGGGCTCGAGACCCACCTGGGCAACTTGACGAGACCTTGTCTCTACAAAATCAAAAACCCCAGCAGGGCGTGGTAGCACACACCCTGTAGTTCTGGCTGCTTTGGAAGGCTGAGGCGGAAGGATCGCCAGGG
>NW_007107016.1:0-876 GCF_000164805.1 Carlito syrichta
TTCACTTATTGTAGAGACCAGGTCTCACCAAGTTGCCCAGACTGGTCTCAAACCCAGGGCTCAGGCAATCCTCTCTCCTCAGCCTCCCAAAGTTCTGGGATTACAGGCTGAACCACTGTACCTGGCCATCTCCTGTAGGTTTTAATAAACTGATGTCTTTTCCTGCTAGGACTCAGAGTGACTTCTTTGGAACAGATAAACATTATGCAGAAGCCCTCTCAGATTTGGGGTTACTGTGTTACAACAGGGATATGTTACTTGCACTTCCTCACTTTCAGTTTTCGTATTTTTAGGGGTCAATAATACTTTCCTAAGAAGGGCTTTTGTTATAATAAAATAAGTTAACATACTTCAAGCATCTCGCAATTTCCTGGCTTGATGATCAAAGTGGTCAATAAATGTCTGTTTCTTTTTTCCTTTCTGTCATTACTTACACATTTCACGAGTTGTGTTTGTTTGTGTTTTTTTGCTTCCATGAATAACCTTATGCTATGCTCCATCCAGTTTCTTTTTGCACTTCAAATGTGATCATCCTTTATTCAAGTTATTTAAATCTCTAAGCCTTGCTCTTTTCAGGGCAGGCACATATAGCAATTCAACTGGGGCATTAGCTAGTCTAGGAGTTATATCTTCCAGTATAACCCCTTAATCAATCAGAGAGAGAGAGAGAGAGAGAGAGAGAGAGAGACTGTGTGTGTTTCATCTACCATGCATTCTACCAAAATTTATTTTGGGTTCCTCCATTAACCTGAAACTGTGCTGGGTTCTAGTAATAAAGAAATGAGTCAAGCGTGGTCTCTGCCCTGGGCAGAGCTCATGTATTCCAGTGTGGAGACAGACACATAAATTGTGTGCTTAAAAGCAATTCAGTGGGTG
>NW_007107017.1:0-899 GCF_000164805.1 Carlito syrichta
GGATATGCTAAGTTGTAGGTCTGATTCTGCTATCAACTAATTAACTTTGAGGAGAATCTTAATCTGTCTGAGTTTTGTTTTTTTTTTGTTTGTTTGTTTGTTTTTGAGTTGAAGTCTCACTCTGTCACCCAGACTGGAGTGCAGTGGCCGCTCCTGGCCACCACAGCCTCGACCTGCTGGGCTCTGGCGATCCTTCCGCCTCAGCCTTCCGAGTAGCCAGAATTACAGGCGCATGCTACCACGCCCAGCTAATTTTTTTTTATTTTATTGTAGAGATGAGGTCTCGAACCCGCGGGCTCAGGCAATCCACTCACCTCAGCCTCCCAAAGGCGCGGGATTACAGGCTGAGCCACCGAGCCCGGCTTCTGTCTGAGATTTATTATTTCTAAAAAGATAGAGTTGAAATAATCATTGTTTTTTAAACACTAAAATGTCTGTAATTTATTAATAAAGTAGTGTAATGATTTGAGTAATGCTCAGCTGCTGTCCTTTAATACCAATAAATCAAGGGGCAGGGAACTGGTAGAAAGAGATTTCTTTCTTTCTTTCTTTCTTTTTTGAGTTGGAGTCCCACTCTGTTACCCAGACTGAGTGCAGTGGCCGCTCCCAGCCACCTCAGCCTCGACCTTCCAAGTAGCTGGAACTGCAGGCACGTGCTACCATGCCCAGCTAATTTTTGATTTATTGTAGAGATGAGGGCTTGCCAAGTTGCCCGGGTGGGTCTCGGACCCGCGGGCTTAAGCAAATCCACTCACCTCAGCCTCCCAAAGTGCTGGAATTACAGGCTGAGCCACCAATCCCAGCCGAGATTTATTTCTGAATTTGAATCCAGGGAGCAGAACCATGCTTCTGGGCCTTTTATATAAACTTCTCACCCTTCAAGTTTTACAGTCTGCTTT
>NW_007107018.1:0-1045 GCF_000164805.1 Carlito syrichta
CTCCTACCATGGTTGGGGCTAATTAGATAAGACAGACAACCACATGAACTGTCAGTCTCAGAAAGAGTAAAGAACCCATGCTAAATGTATCCTAACAACACACAGGAACTTTCCCCCTTCAGTTATTATTGCCATGCCTTAATGCCTAGAGAAAAGAGAAGACTGAAACTGTTTTGATTGAAACTAAGTAGCAGAAATCTTTTTAAAAAGTATACTGTGTTAGTATCTGCCATGTTAACACAATTTAGGCTTTCATTTAAAGTAGAAATCTGAGCATTTCTTGAAGTTACCATCATGTGAGATGAATCTCCAAAGGCAGTGAGACATTCGAGGGAGGTCATGTCCCCATGTGTGCCAGCTTCCTGAGGCCATATGTGCAACTCTGTCCTTGTCCTTAGGAAGCCAAGCATTCGAGATACTCCTACAGGAGTGGTTGGGACACCACTAGGGGATGTTTCTGGTCGCTGACAAACCAGTAGGCAAACCAGTCACTGAGGGCTGCTGATGTCTAGAGGGACCAATGCCAATGTCTGCTCAGTCCAGTGGTACTTTCTGCCCACCTCCTGGTCATGATTCCAGAGTGGCACTGCCCAACAGCAAGTGTGGTGACACTGGTCAGCACACATCCTCATGGCCCAGACCCAAGTCAGCCACCACAGCTTCTGGGGCCCTGAAAACATACCCTGATCAACTGAGACACTATATTTAAAATTGGATGTCATCATAACTACACTTAAGTTTAATAGTCACACATGGTGATGACATTTTCAAAACATTGAATAAGCAGTTGAAGCAAATGCAAAAAAGAAAAAAAAAATTTCTGAACACTTGAATATCTAAACCTGAATTGTACCCCACACCTTTAAAATTTAAAAAAAATTAGAAAAGAAAAATGGCATTTACTCTGTTGTTAAAGAAACACTAGCTGGGCTCGGTGGCTCAGCCTGTAATCCCGTGCCTTTGGGAGGCTGAGGTGAGTGGATTGTCTGAGCCTGTGGGTTCGAGACCCACCTGGGCAGGGGAGACCTCATCTTTACAATAAATC
>NW_007107019.1:0-854 GCF_000164805.1 Carlito syrichta
AATATTAACTTAATTATCAGGTATAGTATTTTAACCTCTTTTGACCCTATTTGCCTGTATTTCCAAAAAAGTAGCTTGTTTTACTTCTTTTATCGCAGTATAGGAGGTCATATCATGGTAAGCATGAGTTTGGTTTTGAGAAAAATTTGGTTTCCTACATGCAACCATGTGAATGTACGTTATTCATATTTTGTCATTTTCTGATGACTCTCAAATATGTTTTTGAAACTCGTGGATGAACATTTGTACGGTTTTGAGAACGTAGCTCTGAAACTATGATGTCATAACTATTATAGTCCATCTCTTTTCTTTACATAGGGGATGATTTCTCTCAAATGTATTCCTAAGATTGCAGTTTCTATACTGTAGGCTGTTAGCACATGAACAGCTAACCCCACAGTGTTTCACAATTGTAAAGCCTAACTCACACTTCTAACAGTATAAACATACGCAATGCCTCTTTCTTCATGATTTTTCCAACATTATTCACGTTCCATTTTTCAATGTTTTTTAAAATTTTATTTTGTGGCTTGATTGTTAGAGTCAGAGTCTAACTCTGTCGCACAGAGTAGACGGTCACAGACACTGCAGCCTCCAACTCCTGGGCTCGGGCCACTCTTCCAGCTCAGCCTTCCAAGTGTCTGGAACTTTGTTGAGCTCAGGGAGAAACGAACTGAACGTGCACCACAGGGAGGAGAGTTTGATGGCACCTTTTTTTCCAAGTTGATGGGCGGGTGTCAGACAGGCCTGTTAGCGTCCTCTTGAGCCACAGCGCCATCGTGAGGAAATAGTTTCATAGATGAGTCGGACAGACCTTTGCCTGCCCTAGCCTTTGAGGAAGCAAGGGTTGAACA
>NW_007107020.1:0-846 GCF_000164805.1 Carlito syrichta
TAAACCCCACTGCATGGACAGATTGTAAGGTTTGGGAAGTGGGTTCCAGTGAACCCATACAACTGATGGTGGATACTGGGATCTGCAGATAGATTCTGAATCACAGCTTCCCCCTCAATGAAATCTCAAAGCTGTAAAAATTACAGCCCCAACCCACAGTCCAGCCTCAAAAGTGAACAAAGCCAGAGGATGCTCATAAGGAAGAACAGGAGATTGAACAAAAAGAAGTAAAAGCAACCCCACATTCCCTGAAAAACAGAATTAAAGAAGGGGAGGGAAAGGGGGAGAGAAAAATCTACACTAATGAAGAAAAATGAAAAGAAGAGTATGGGTCTATCACAGTCCCCTGGGAGGTCAGACACTGAGAAAACTGACTTTGAAGTGTAAACATTGAAAAGCCCCCAGAATGACTGGTCTCAAACTACAAAACTGGATATCAAGACATTAATGGAGAGATTAAAAAGAAAGAGAACTACAGGCCATTATCTTTGATGAACATAGATGCTAAAATTCTCAACAAGATCCTAGCAAACCAGATTCAACAACACCTCTCAAAAATCATCCAACAAGACCAAGTAGGCTTCATCCCTGGGATGCAAGCCTGGTTCAACATTCGCAAGACCATAAATGTAATTAAATACATCAACAGACATCAAAGCAAAAGCTACATGATTATATCATTAGATGCAGAAAAAGCTTTTGATAAAATCCAACACCACTTCTTGATAAAAACCCCCAAGCATCTAGGCATACATGGAACATACCTCAAAATATTAAAAGCCATCTATGAGAAACCTACAGCCAGCATACTCCGAAACAACAAAAATTGGAATCATCTCCCCTGAA
>NW_007107021.1:0-786 GCF_000164805.1 Carlito syrichta
CCATCAGCCTGCAGAAGCTTGGAAAAGAGAGAATTTCTTTTCCACATTCCAGTGAGAATTGCAGGCCGAACCCAGAGCAGAGGACCCATTTGAACCACACCCACAATCCTGCACCTGGAAGATGTGAGATGATACACTTGTGCTGTGTTGAGCCTCCATTTTTCCTGCCATCTGTGATGCATCAAGAGGGAACTAATACACATAGTGAAGGTCACCCAGATGACAAGAGGCTGAGTGAAGGGTACCTACTGCAAAGACTCTGGTCTTTCCCACTGTGGATTCTGCCTCTAAGTCAGAGGAGTCTACAGCAAACAAATCCAGGAGACCAACACAGCCTCTCCTACTCTGGGCCAGGCCTCTAGGCAGGACAGTATCGTTAGAGAATTGTGGTTTTCTCTGATGACCACATTCACAAATTATTGGTGATCTGAAATGTAACTGAGTACCAAGGTATGATCAGCTTTCTAACAATCCCACAGAAAAGAGAAGGATTTTCTAATAATTACTTAGGTTCTTATAGCAAATATAGGTACATCTGAATCAGGTTTTTTAATTTTAAAAATATTTTCTTTTTAAAGAAAATAAAGTTTTCTGACCTGAAATAATACATTCAGTGCAAAACTACAATAGATATAAGATATTTTAAAGGGAATGTGTACCCTATTAATTACCTAATTTTTTCCCAATTTTATTTCAAATGTATCCTGATGTTATGAGGCAAAACATGCTTTTTGTTTGTTTGTGCTTGACTCCTATGACTTTATCACAGGAATATAACAACAATTA
>NW_007107022.1:0-967 GCF_000164805.1 Carlito syrichta
CATAAATCTATGCGTGTGTGTCTGTGTATGTGTGTGTGTGTGTGATCTGCTTTAGCAATACATCATTTCTTCCTCTGAATTTCTGAAAAGAGAGGTTGGGTAGAGCAAAAAGACCCAAGAAATCAGTTAATAGTGACAGTGTCAAAGTCCTTCAAGGATGGTGGTAAACTGCATTCAAGTTTTCTTATGCTGTTAAGAGGCCATGCCCAATTTTATCACTCTGACATTTTAGAAGATCCTGCAACCTCCATCATCATTACTTAGGTTAAAAACAGGTTTACCCAATTTCCCTTGAAATGTCAGGCTTGGCAAACAACCGCATCTAAGAACCACTGTTTCAATACTTCATTCTCCCACTGAAATAAGCACAATTCATAGAAAATATAAAGATGGTACACTCACAAAAAGGAAGGCCAGCAGTAAGTTATACAGCTGAATGTTAGAGAGACCTGAGGTAAGGAGTTATCACCTCCTTCCAAGCCTTGGAAGAAACACACAGCTTAGGGATGCACCAGTTACTTATACTGAGGGCGCAAGTTGTAGGCCCTGCTAACTGGTAAATGATATCAAAATAACCTCTAGACCTGCTAATTAACAACACCCAAGCCGACTCGGTGGCTCAGCCTGTAATACCGCGCCTTTGGAAGGCTGAAGTGAGTGGATTGCCTGACCCCGCGGGTTCGAGACCCACCTGGGCAGTGAGACCTCATCTCTACAATAAATCAAAAAATCAGCCGGGTGTGGTAGTGTATGCCTGTAATTCCGGCAACTTGGCAGACTGAGGCGGAAGGATCGCCAGAGCCCAGCAGGTCGAGACTGCGGTGGCCTGTAGCGACCACTGCACTCCAATCTGGGCGACAGAGTGAGAGTCCAACTCAAAAAAAAACAAAAAACAAAGAAAACACCCAAATACTGCAGTATCCTAATAAAGTGAAACAATCTCTCTAAAGGATTTTATAAGTATTTT
>NW_007107023.1:0-780 GCF_000164805.1 Carlito syrichta
CACAAGGTAACTTCTAGGAAAGAAAAATCACAGCACAAACAACGTCTCATTAGCCTCACCCGAGAATAGTGAGTGACAGAGACAACTATAAAGAGATAAAAATGAAATGTCTTGCAGAAGATCTGATACATGCAGAGCTTGTGTCTTGGCTTGTGATTTGGAGGCCCATCCAATTAATGCCAGGAAGCTTTGCTACACAAGGCAGCAGTGACACACCTGCACCAGGTCAAGGTCTGCCAGGGCCCTAATGACACAAGTGTCCACTCACTACAGAGGCACTCTGGGGGAAGAGTCCACCAAGAATGGAATGAGAGCAGAAGCCTCAAAGGAAAAGGTTTTCAGAGTTAGCTTACAAACCAAAGAATGGCCAGGTGAGCTGAGATAGATGTGATGCTTTGAAGGTTTCCAACATGTGAAAACCAGAAAGGTAAAGCCATTGTCTTGAAGTTGCTAACACAATGTGCAGAGATCCCCAAAAGATCCTAAGATGTAAGAGCAGGTGAATCTCACTTAAATCCTGGCAGAATTCATCAAAGAGTTAATACAAAGCAACAGTGCCGCACTTGGCTTTTTATTCCTAAAGTGATCATCATCCACAGATGCAATTGAAAATCACATGTGCAAAACAAAACATAAGCAGGAGTATGAAGAGGTTGTCTCTTATGAGGAGTCACACACACCCGGCTGTGTAAAGAAAGCTTTTCCCACTGGTAAAATTCACGAGCTGCTGGACATGGTGGCTCACACTTGTAATCCCAGCATTTTGGGAGGTGGAGGTGA
>NW_007107024.1:0-844 GCF_000164805.1 Carlito syrichta
ATGAGCACGATAGCCTCAAGTGTTTGCCTTTTGTGACTTTTATCTAACGGTAAGGAAGATTTAAAAAAAGAAAACTTGACGCCTGCATGTTTTTCTTTTTCAGTAGTTTGCATATAATTTTGAGTAGTCTGAGTGATAAAATCTACGTCCAGTGAGTCTTTTGTGCACATATTCAGCTAAATGCAATGCACTGTAGTGAGAATCTCTAGGGAAGGCCTCATTACATATTGTTAAAGGAGACCTGTGTCAGATTACCAGTGCCTTGAGCTGTGTAAACTGAAATCACCTAAGCATGAAGTGCAGTTTCTTTCACCACTCGCAATGATTTATATTTCTGTATTTTTGTTGTTTGTATTTTGTAAGGTTAAAAATCAGGGTTAATATATTGAAAGCTAACTTTCTGGAACAGCAGAAAAAATATACACGGATAAATTTTTGTTGTCTTGGAAAAATGTTGGAAGTCATAAATGGGAACGATCTATACATTTGAGGACTTTTGATTAAAATATTGAGTTGTTGTTTCAATGAATGCAAATTTTATGTTAAAATGCATGAAAGCCCATTTGCTTCACAGGCACTATTTTATTAATAGTTAAGCCTACAAAATTGCTTCTAAGGTAATATCATAAGAGAATATTAATAATAAAATTGTTTTTCAATACATTAAAACCTGAGAATACCCAAAAGCCTGAACTATTCTGTTTTGGTCAAATTTTAAATTATTACTCATATTAAAAATAAAAAAATGGAAGAGAATACAATGCTATAGAGAATATTCTAAGTATATAATTGATAGTTACAGATTAAAAAATTATGTGCTATATAAACTAAAGGAAATTTTTTT
>NW_007107025.1:0-805 GCF_000164805.1 Carlito syrichta
GTCAGGAAGCGTGATACCTCCTGCTTTGTTTCTTTTGCTAAGGATTGTTTTGGCTATTTGTGGTCATTTATGTTTTCATATAAATTTCTGCATTGTCATTTCCAGGTCTGAGAAAAAATGATGTTGGTAACTTAATGGGTATTGCATTGAATCTGTAGATTGCCTTTTGTAGGATGGACATCTTAAAAATGTTGATTCTTCCTATCCATGAGCATGGAATATTTTTCCATTTGTTTGTGTCTTCTTGGATTTCTTTGAGCGATGTTTTGTAATTCTCATTGTAAAGGTCTTTCACTTCTCTGGTTAGGAAGATGTCTAGGTATTCCATTTTTTTGGTGGATATTGTGAATGGGATTGTGCTTTTTATTTGGGTCTCTGTCTGCTTGTTGTTGTTAAGTAAGAATGAACAAGACAAGGTTGTCCACTCTCATCCCTCTTGTTTAATATTGTGTTGGAAGTCCTAGCTCAGGCAATTAAAAAGAGAAAGGAAATCAGGGGTATCCAAATAGGAAAAGAGAAAGCCAAGTTATCCCTCTTTCCTGATATATCCAATACCTTGAAAATCCAGGAGAATCTGTCAAAACCCTGCTTGCACTTTGGGAGGTCAATTCTTTTAAACAGAAATTTAAATACTTCCTTTACCCTCCAGGGACTAATTTCAATTATATGAGGGCCAGCTACAAATGCTAGGCTGTTGTTCATTCCATTACACTGTGTTTTCCTGCTTGTTTGAAGGAAGACTCAAAGTAGTGTTTTACTATTAAGAGTAAACAAATCAAATGCCTATATCACTAAAACCCTGTTT
>NW_007107026.1:0-1052 GCF_000164805.1 Carlito syrichta
ATACTAACTTTGCCTGATGCATGTAGGAAAAAACACGTTTGAATATACTTTACAATAAAAATGAATGTTTATTGATCTTTTTTCTTTACTTCTGCTGAGGCTTGAAGGAGTGAGTAAGCAAACTCAATAGTCAACAATAGAATGTTTAAATGTCTCCCATATGATAGAATACCTTCTGACCATCAAGTAGTATTTTTAAACATAATTAAGGATATGAAAGAACTTTTATGATATATGCCAAATTTTAAAAAAGCAGGAAACAAAATACAAAGGGCAACCCCAGCATTGTAAGAATAAATGATATAAATAAACACTTAAGTATTTAGAGAAAATATGTGAATAAACAGCCACTGCTTAGTTTGTCTTACAGTTTAGGGTAAGCACTTCTGTTTTTCCAATTTTGCTCATCTTATTCAATTTTATAACGTAATTAATTTCCATATTTGTTTTATTTCTCATTAGACGGTCAGTTCTGTGAGATCAACGACCATACCTTAGATGCAATTATGAAATTTTTTGCAGTATCTGGCATTCAAAAAATTTTGCTGGATGAAATGGAATAAAATATAAAGTAGTCTATGATTTTACTTTGGGAATAGTCACATGTGCTGTGTTAAGTAGTCCAAAACACACGTAGACATGATTTCGTTTGGCTGGATTATCTACAGTTTCAGTCAACTTTTCCTTTTTAAATGGTTTCTAACCTGATAAATTATACTCTATTGTGAAGTGTATACTGCATAATCTGTTAAAACAGATGAGACAATGAAATATAACAAAAGTCCATTTGGACATTTATATCAGATTCTGCATTAAAATAAATTATGTCTAATGTAACTGTAAATGATTTACACATTTTCTAAAATATCTACATATGTTTTATATTTCTCTAACCCACTTCGGTGATGATCTTTATATTTTTCACTAGAAAAATTTTTTTTAGTCATTCATAGACACATAGAAACTGTAAGTTTCAATTTACTGGAAATTAAAAGGAAGCTCTTTCATGGAGGGTGTGTGTAAAAAATATACACAGAAAATCATTAGTCCTG
>NW_007107027.1:0-1026 GCF_000164805.1 Carlito syrichta
TCTGCTGGCTTCCTAGGCATTGCTACTTGGCTGCTTTTCCTTTTCTTGAACTTCTGGAGCTAATGTTTTAATCATCAAAAGAATGTCTCTATAGAAATGCTGATTGGCAGAGGGTCTTCAGCATCTTTGGTTTGGTGCATGCATATGTGTCGGTTTTTCTTTTATTTTCATTTTCTTCTTTTAATGGACAGCTGTAAATGGAGTTTTTTTTAAAAGATATTTCTATACAGTGTGCTTCGGGTATTCAGTCTTTCAGGATTTTGGTTGCATAAATTAAATATTTATTCACCAACTTACCATCTGTTACCAATTGGCCAAAAGAAAGCCGACTGCATGCACCAAGGTTGTGTGGGTGTGTATTTGGGGGGGAGGAGTGCACCAGGATGTGTTATTAGGTTGACTTTGTAAAGATTGTTTTACTGTTTTAAGTGTGATCATTTTTAAAAGCATTTGAGTAACTCCATTATGCTCAAGCAGAACATTTGTCAAAAGTAATTATCTGAGTTTGGTGGAAGGGCCTTGCTCTGGTATGTTTTTGAAGAGTTTTAGATAATTGGCCCTATGGCCCAGCAAAGAAGTGACAAAAAGTCCGGTTTAAGTGCAATCCAGCTATTGGTAGCTGGCGTGGACAGGCCCCTTTACTTATCTCCTAATTTCATGGTGGGGTATGTTATCATCTCTCCCACTCTCTGTGATTCTGTTAATTGCTAAATTTCTCTTTCTGTGGATGAATGAGCAGGTGATAGTGACTCTCCAATGAACTGTCTCTGGGAGAGGACTCTTAGTTGTAGACAATGTGTTAGAAATAAGTAGTAAGTGTGAAGTAAAAGTCAGATTGAAGTTATCACTGAGTTTTTGCTGGAGTGAATTACTGCTTGCTCAGTCATTAATACAGAATTGTGTGGGGGTGTTCAAGTGCTCTTAAATGCATTATTCAGGTTACTTGTAGGGACTATCAAGTATTATTATAGCTTTTCAATATATATTTTAAACAAATGAACAATGAATTGTTTTATAATATTTTAA
>NW_007107028.1:0-715 GCF_000164805.1 Carlito syrichta
ATTAACGAAACGAAAGAAAACGTTCTGCCTGGCTAGGGGCAGGGGGACAAAACTATCATGGTAATTAGTTTCTAATCTTAACCCTTAGGGACACTGCTTTCCAAAGCTGACTAACCAGTCTACCAGGGAATAGAAGATAAAAATATCTAGAAAGAAGTAAAACTTAGAAAGACAGAGAGAAATAATTCTGCTATGCACTTTCCATCAGGTGTATTGAGATTTACTTATAAGTTTTACTGCCATGTATGCACACTGGTCACTAATCACACGCCAATATTATAGGTATAACTGATATCCTATGTCAGAGGCGATCTTCCAGATGGGCGTTTACAGGCCTCAGCAATGTAGCTATAGATGTTGGCTCCCAACACAGATTCCTTATTCTTCTTTACCGAGGGGCCATGTCATGTCCTGTATTTGAGGCCTCCCTTTCCCCAGAAACCTGTTTGGAAACCCAGATCCTTGTTTTGCCATTATCAAGATGTCATGTAGATATTGTGAGGGAGGAACCGTGTAAAAGAGGTTTCTTAGTTCTCCTTAGCTAGAGATTATCTAGATTCTGCATATGAGGACTGCTATTAAATACATTCCAGCTTCTAAATCCTGATTCATGTTTTGTCCACAGCAGATGACCTGTTGATTTTAAGGACTGAGGACTGCTATAACTCCGATTCTTTTTCTTCCTTGGCAAAGGGCTGCATATTTTCCTGTATAT
>NW_007107029.1:0-1370 GCF_000164805.1 Carlito syrichta
GATAAGCACAGCTCACATCTCATATCTAATAAGGGTGCTTTCCAGTCCAAAGTATGTCAGTATATGCAAAATAACTGAACATTTTCTTGTGCTTTATTATAACAGGGGAAAAACGAAAATGTTGATAGTGATAATAACTGTGAAACAAAAGCTATACAATTGAAATGGAAATCATTAGGAATGTAGAAAGCAGTATTCTCTTGGTTCCAATCAGATGCTCACTTGGCATAAGCTGTTAACAGCATTCTTTGAACTGTGAATACAATAATCTTGTATAAAGTCCTGTAATTAGACTATCAAAGATTATATTTATAGGTAAATATAAAGGGTAAGTAAAAAATTTGCTCTCTCAGAATAATATGTAAAATTATTGTTTGTGCTTTACATATATATGTGTGTATATATGTGTATATATGTATGTGTATATATATCTCTCTTTCCCACAGATCGAAGAGTTTGAAAGTTGAGCTTTGTAAAAGTCTAAACAAGCAAAGTAAGCAAGAGCATCACCACGTGGTAGAATACTGAAAGTGAAAATGTATGCACCTCATACTCTATTAAAGCCTCTTCAACCTATAATAGAAGAAATATTTAAAGAGGGAAATAGTGATTATCCCCACTAGTTCTTCACTTAAAAGACTGATTTTGAGGTTCTTAAACCTGGAAAACTTATGGCACCTTACAATAGGTTACTGCAAATTTTTCCTGTGGTCCCACACATTAAAGACCCATAATCAATACTACTGAAATTATTAGCTCCATCTTATCATCAGACAGTAAATATTTTGCCTTTATTGATTTGGATCATATGTTCTATTTAGTGCTATTTCAATAACCTCTCAGCCTTTATCTTCAATGTGATACATTTGTTGTCCTCAGCTTCAAAGACATAGCTCTGTCTGGCTTTCACTTGGCTTTACCTCGGGTTTTAGGGTGTCTTCAACAGTCTTTGAAATGCAGGCAAGGGAAGGGGATAGATTCTGTTCAACCAAATGACCAAACCAAGATGAAATCTAATTATAAAAATTTTGCCCCAAAATTAAATAATATAATCATAAGCACATATGATAATCATATTTCTCTTCTCTAGAATGATCAGAACAAAAAAGGGGCAGCCTTTCTTGTAAGCACAAAAATAACACCCTCATAGCTGCTTACTGACAGTAAAGCAAGTATCAATTGGAAAAAAATAAAAGAGCTCTCTTTTCTTTTCAATTGCCCCAAATATAATAAGTAATGACAAATTGAAAATGCAAATTTTGAATAAACACACATTTTGTAAACATTATTTGTCACTGAAGGATAAATTCAGTATTTAGAAAAGAGTAACCATTAATTTTGATGCAATTGTATTGATAAAAAAGAAGTCG
>NW_007107030.1:0-771 GCF_000164805.1 Carlito syrichta
CCACAAAACCATCTCTACATGAAACACTTAAGAAAGTACTAAACACAGAAGAAAAGGAAAAAAGAACAACGTTCTTCACAAGAGTACAGGGAAAAGAATAAAATATACACGAACCAACCCCAAAAGCAAAAGAAAGACAAAAAAAAAAAAAGAAAAAGAAAAAAGAAAAAACCAAGTGGAAGAACAATAACTCAATAAGAACTCCATGATAGGGATGAACTCTCACATTTCAATAATTAGTCTAAATGTGAATGGACTAAACGCATCACTGAAAAGACATAGACTGACAAAATGGATAAAATATCACCAGGCAACAACATACTGCCTTCAAGAGACCCATCTCACTAGAAAGGACATACACAGACTCAAAGTAAGAGGATAGGAAACAAATTTTCAGGCGAATGGAACACAAAAGAAAGGAGGAGTCGCGATCCTAATTTCAGACAAAATACCATTTAAGATATCAAAAATTAAAAAAGATACAGAGGGCCACTACATAATGATAAAAGGTTCACTCCATCAACAAGAAATATCTATCCTAAACATATATGCACCCAACATAGGCGCACCAACATTCATAAAGCAACTTCTAGGAAAACTAAAGAAAGACATTGACTCTAACACCATAATAACTGGGGACTTTAATACACCACTCACAACCTTAGACAGATCATCAGGACAAAAAATCAGCAAGGAGATCCGGAACCTCAATGAGACTCTGGACCAAATGGACTTAATTGATACCTATAGAACACTCCATCCAAAGACCAC
>NW_007107031.1:0-864 GCF_000164805.1 Carlito syrichta
CCCACTTATTCTATGAGAATAGTATTACCCTAATATCAAAACCAGAAAAAAACATCAAAAGAAAGATACAAACCAAGATCACTCATAAAATTAGACACAAAACTTTTTACACACTGACATATCAAATTGAGTAATATAGAATAAGAGTTATATACTTACAAAAAATGGAACTTATGCCTGTGGTGCAAGCTAGTTCAACATTTTAAAAAATTCAATATAATTCACTACATTCACAGACTAAAAGAGAAAAATAATATTATTATATCAATACACAATGGCTAATGAAACAACATAAGAGCAAATAAAACTATACACATTTTAAAAATAACAACTATGATTCTTTTCATAAATTAAATGATCGCCTGTCTCAAAAATGCTAAAGAAATGACAACAGGCCGGGCTCAGGTCCGCGGGTTCGAGACCCACCTGGACAACTTGGCAAGACCTCATCTCTAAAATAAATAAAAAAATTAGCCGGGCGTTGTAGTGTGCATCTGGCTTTCAGATAAAAACTCTGGTTTCTAGTTTGATCTGAAGGAATAAATTCGAGTGTATTACATCGGATCACTCCTTCAAAAATAATTCCATTTTCTTTTGTGGGGGATCCTCTCATAACATATTTTGAATATAAGTTCCTTAGCACATATACATTTTGCAAATGCTTTCTCTGTCTTTTTAATTTCTTATTTTCTTTCACAGAGTAGTTTTAATAATATTCAGCATACCAATTTTGTATTCATGAATAATACTAGTGGTGTTTTATTTAAAAACTCATTTCCAAATCCCAGGTCATGTAGATTTTTTCTATGTTCAAGAGGTCGTATCATTTTACATTATTTATTTAATTTATAATTTCATGTTCAG
>NW_007107032.1:0-847 GCF_000164805.1 Carlito syrichta
CTTGAGTAATGAATGAGGGAATGATGTGTCTTCACTCTTCAAGGGAAAGTTAGTGCAGACTCCTTACCTAGAGAGGTTTCAGTTATGAAAAAGGATTAGATAATTCCCTGTCCACAGGAAGTCATGAGGGAAGTCTTGGGAACCAGTCAGATGTCTAATATTTCTGCAAAGGCTTGTGACAAAGGCCAGTCTGTCTGAAAGGGTGTGTAACACTGAGTTTTTTTTCTAAGACCATGACTGATGAGTAAAGATGAGACAAGTCACTTTAGATTTTGGGGGGGAGGGTGATCACAAGCCTTGGAATTAGGCTTTATCAAAGAGGTAATTGGTCTCTTTGTCTTTTTGGCTTCATTTTTTGTTGGAAATTCTCAGAGTAACATACAGCATAGAGGCAGGAAAAGCCACATGGGCTTGTTAATAAGCCACTCAATGCAAATCCTAGGAGATAGGTGGGTGTGATACTTCAGTTATGAGGTCAGTGCAGCACCAGTCTTCTGAGAAAGTGTGTGCTACATGAGAGTAGACACATGTGTTGGCTAAATTTCCCAAGTCTCTACTACTATGCTTTAGGGTCAGCCATGAGTCCACTTTATATGCATTTCTATCATAGTCATCTTAAAACAGCAGATTCTCTTTTCATAACAAGAATGATAAACATAAAGGAGAAATGTTGTGCATGATGATACAGGGAACAGTGACACAAGGTCATCCTATGATCACAAGACACAGAGCAAAGTAAAGACTAATGACACCACTGGCAGGAAATCAGTGGGAAAATCCAAAGTTGGTATAGTGAAAATAAGTAAAGAAGTCTTTTTATCTCAGTGAAGTGTGCTAATGCTTTCAA
>NW_007107033.1:0-892 GCF_000164805.1 Carlito syrichta
AAGTTATCTAAGGATGATATACATCTGGAATCTCAACAAGTTTCAATTTATGCAGAATAAAACATATGGCATTTATGTGAGAAACAAACTAGTTGTCAATTTTGAAAGATGTATTATACCATGTATTCTAACATATTAATAGGAAAAGGAGTTACCTTTAGAGTATTATACACTTCTTAAATATCAATCACTGCAAAGTGAACATTTGTATACCCAACCCTGAATTGTAATCATCCTTAAAGCAAGAAAAAAGGATAAAACAAATAAAGTCAGTTGCACGTTTTACATCTTTCATTTACTTATTTATTTATTTTAATTTTTTTAAAAATGTGGGGTACAATTCTGAGTTAGATATATAAACATTGATTATGCAGGTTCCCGGGTTGATGAGTTATGGCCTCCCTAAGTTTGCACTATCCCTCCACTGCCAATCTAACCCCTCCACCCAAAAATTTTTCCACTACTGCCAATCACTTTCTTATATTACTATAATTGATCAAGTTCAGCTCATGAGGGAGAATATATGGAACTCTGTTCTTTGTTTCTGTGATAAATCACTGAGAATGACCTACCTCATATCCATCAATTGTTCTGTAAAATCTCTATATCTGTCTTTTTTTATGACTGCATAATATTCCATTGTGTGAATATACCACATTTATATTATCAATTCCAGCTTTGCTAGACAGCATGGTTGGTACCATTTTTTTTGCAATTGTGATTAGATCTGCAACAAACATACTTGTGCAGGTACCTTTTTGGTAAAGTGATTTGAGTTCCTCTTGGTAAATTCTCTACAGGGGCATTAGTGAGTCACATGGTAGGTCAAATTCTTGTCCCTTTAGAAGCTGCCACAGTGTTTTCCACAAATGTTGCTCTGGTTTTAAGTTCA
>NW_007107034.1:0-1257 GCF_000164805.1 Carlito syrichta
GTGAAATAAAACAGAGGATCCAAAGCAGAAGAATGGTCAGTGCACTGCCCTTCAGCCTGCAACTGATGGGGACCCCAACTCAAAAAACAAAACGAAACAAAACAAAGCAGACAACAAGATAAAGAAAAGAGAGAGGGAGAAAAAAAGAGCCTAGGGCCTTGATGGCTTCACAGCTGAATTTTTCCAAGCAGTCGAAAAGCAAATATAAGTTTAATTTCAACTCTTCACAAAAATCGAAGAGGCAGAAATAATTCCCAACTGACTATATGAGCCCAGAACTACTCTGATAGCAAAACAAGACAGACACACGCAAAGAAAAAACAAAGAAAACCACAGACAAATATCACCGATGAACACAGGCATGACAAAGTCTTAGCAAAAACCAACTTAAATTGAACACTACATTTTTGCCTATTGTTAGAAACAGCAATTGAATTGATTTTGACCTTTTCTATATTCATTAGGAAAGGGGTATAGGTTTCTTAATTACATTCACTAATTTTGCAGGCATATAACCTTTAGTTTTTAATGGAGGAAGCCTACTAAGACCATAATAAAATTGTTCTTCTCATGCTTACTATCTCGCTCAAGAAACTAAATTTCTGGCATTTAGGTGAAGATAAATATTAAAGTTAATTATCAGGGTATTATATTTTAACCTCATTTTAGCATAGTTGCATGTATTTCCAAAAAAGTAGCTTGTTTTACTTCTTTTTATCGCAGTACATGAGGTCATATCATGGTAAGCATGAATTTGGTTTTGATAAAAATTTGGTTTTCTACATGCAACCATGTTAATGTACATTATTCATTTTTCGTCATTTTCTGATGACCCTCAAATATGTTTTTCAAACTTGTGGATGAACATTTGTATGGTTTTGAGACCGTAGCTAAGAAACTATGAGGACATAACTGTTATAGTCCATGTCTTTTCATTACATAGGGGAATGATTTCTCTCAAAGGTATTCCTAAGATTGCAGTTTCTATACTGTAGGCTGTTAGCACATGTACAGCTAACCCCAAAGCGTTTCACAATTTTAAAACCTAACTCACACTTCTAACAGGATAAACATACGCAATGCCTCTTTCTTCACGATTTTTCCAACATTACTCATTTTTCATTTTTCAAGGGTTTGTTTTCTTTATTTTGGGGTTTGATTGTTAGAGTCAGAGTCTAACTCTGTCGCACAGAGTAGACGGTCACAGACACTGCAGCCTCCAACTCCTGGGCTCGGGCGATTCTTCCAGCTCAGCCT
>NW_007107035.1:0-1208 GCF_000164805.1 Carlito syrichta
CTGTCACAAGCCTTTGCAGAAATATTAGACATCTGACTGGTTCCCAAGACTTCCCTCATGACTTCCTGTGGACAGGGAATTATCTAATCCTTTTTCATAACTGAAACCTCTCTAGGTAAGGAGTCTGCACTAACTTTCCCTTGAAGAGTGAAGACACATCATTCCCTCATTCATTTACTCAAGAAATAGTTTTGTGCAAAATAAAACAGAAGGATCCAAAGCAGAAGAATGGTCAGTGCACTGCACTCCAGCCTGCAACAGATTGGGACCCCAAATCAAAAAAATAAAAATTAAAAAGAGAGAGAGAAAAAAAGCCTAGGACCTGATGACATCACAACTGAATTTTTCCAAGCAATTGAAGAACTAATATCAGTTTAATTCAAATTCTTCACAAAAATGGCAGAGGAGGGAACAATTTCCAACAGACTATATGAGGCCAGATTTACTCTGATAGCAAAAAAGACAGACACACACACACACACACACACACACACAAACAATCAAACAAAACCACAGACCAATATCACTGATGAACACAGGCATTACAAGACTTAGCAAAAAACCAGCAAGTTAAATTCAACAATACATTTTCGCATATTGCTAAAATTAGCAATTGAATTGCAATTTGCCTTTTCTATATTCACTAATAAAGGGGGTATGAGTTTCTTAATTTTATTCTCTACTTTTACAATAATATAGCCTTAATATTTTTAATAGAGAAAGCATATTAAAATAATAATAAAATCATCCTTTTTGTGGTTAATATTTGGCTAAAGAAACAAAATTTCTCACATTTAGATAATGGTAATTATTAACTTAATTATCAGGATATTTTTTAACTTCATTTTTGCATAGTTGTATGTAATTCTACAATAGTAGTATTGTTTTATCTCTTTAATCGCATTATATAATGTTAGGGTAAGCATTTATTTGGTTTTGCTAAACATTAAGATTTTTACATGCAACCATGCTATTGCAGACTATTCATTTTTCATCATTATATGATGACAATCAAATATGCTTTTCCCACTTTTGTATTTGTTATTAGTATTTGTATTGTTATTAGTACTTTGCTATAGAGGTATCACTTCATGATATGTTTACATTTTTCTGATGACTAATAAAGTTATTATCTTTCACATATTTATTTTGCCATTTGATCTTGGACTTGAATATTGTCATTTGGGGAGTGTCTGTCCAAATCTTTT
>NW_007107036.1:0-697 GCF_000164805.1 Carlito syrichta
CTTCCTTGAGTTTTTTTCCTTTTTTTTTTTTTTTGAGTTGGAGTCTCACTGGGTCACCCAGACTGGAGTGCAGTGGCCGCTCCCGGCCACGGCAGCCTCGACCTGCTGGGCTCCGGCGATCCTTCCGTCTCAGCTTTCCAAGTAGCTGGAACTACAGGCGCGCGCTACCACGCCGGCTAATTTTTGAATTATTGTAGAGATGAGGTCTCGCCAAATTGCCCAGGCGGGTCTCGAACCCTTGAGTTCTTAATAACCAATACAGAGTAAGTTCCTTAAGGGTGGTCGCACAGGGCGCTGCTCAGGGAGTGGGTGGGGGAGGAGGAGTGTGTCTGTGGCGTTAAATGGCCCTGCGAGTGCTCGGTTTCTCGAAGCCTGAGTTTCCTCCATCTTCCAGAAAATAAGGATAAGGCTGTCTACCTCGCAGGAAAGGCCTTTCTGTAGAGGGCTCACACAGCCTGGCGTGAAAAACGGTGACTATTATTTCATTCGCTGCAGCCGTGTCGCACAGTGCTGGCACAAAGCAGGGGCCTAAACAGTGTCTGCAGACAGAATGAATGATTGCATGTTCAAGCTCATGTCCCAACTCAATAAACGCCACTTACAAACCCAGGTGCAAGATTAGTCTCAGTGATCAGGAATTCCTGCTTCTTCTAAGCCAGATTCTGTTCAACATCCCAGCGTTGCACTGCCTGTAAAC
>NW_007107037.1:0-811 GCF_000164805.1 Carlito syrichta
GTTTCTCTTGTTTTGTTTAGCGGGGAAATGCCAATACATAAACATCTGTAGCCTCAAAAAAAATAGTAAAAATTTTGAAAAAATAGAGCAAAGTATAAATAAAAAAAACCATGTCTACAGCCCGCAGATATTTTCAACTTTTTTTTTCCCTCTATGCATATATATTTCACATAATTGGGACCATGTCATGTTATTTAACATTGTATCCTGAGTTTACCTCCATGTCATTAACAATTCTCAGAAAACATTTTAATGACCATATAAACAGCTATTTTGTTGTTAGCTGAAGTTTTTGTTGTTAGTTGAAGACTACTACATAATCTTTGAACATATAGGTATTTATGTTTTCCCTGTTGTATAATGTAGATAAAATATCTTCTTTTTTTTTGAGTTGGACTCTCACTCTGTCACCCAGAATGGAATGCAGTAGCCACTCCCAGCCACCGCAGCCTCGACCTGCTGAGTTCCGGTGATCCTTCCGCCTCAGCCTTGCAAGTAGCTGGAACTACAGGCGCGCGCTACCATGCCCGACTAATTTTTTAATTATTGTAGAGATGAGGTCTCGCCAAGTTGCCCAGGCAGGTCTCGAACCCGCGGGCTCAGGCAACTCACTCACCTCAGCCTCCCAAAGGGCAGGATTGCAAGCTGAGCCACCGAGCCCGGTTGACTTGTATATTTTAAATAATATGTTTTAGAGTGAGTACAATGTTTTAAATCTAGAAAGGTAGCTATATTGTCTCATCTTAAAATCTTCAAAGAGCCAAGTTTCCTTTTGAGAAAAAAATATAACCCATTACATTCTATATTGCTT
>NW_007107038.1:0-778 GCF_000164805.1 Carlito syrichta
AAAACTCCACTTCGCAATGACTTTCAGTGTTGGAGCCTGTGAATTAAAGGCCTCCATTGTTTGCAAGGGTTATTTCCTTGCCTTTATCAGTTTCAAAGAAAGAAAATCTTCACTAACTTTTCTACTGATCCTTGTTAATCAAATCAACTTTATTTTGGATTCCTATTGAATCAAAAACAAACAGATTCATTTTAATCACTCTCATGTGTAACTTTGTTTCAGTTCAGGATTCTCATTGTGCTTCCATTTCCTTGTTATAAAGACTATTAGGCAGTTGGGGGAAATACAGAAATTACCCTAAATTCTATTCACTAAATATCAAAACTTTCAGACAAATTTTCTCAATTGTAAAATACTTTGGAACACCAAGTAATTATATGCAACTAAAACCCCACTGTTGGTTTACTTTCCCTTGTTAATTTATGATATATTACCTGACTAAGGAAAACTAACAGATTAGCAAGCACTGGAAATAAAAAATATCTCTCAACATCACAAAAATAAAGACAAACATTTATTCTACTCATGGAATATTTCAGATTTCAGATAAAACTATTTAATACTTTCCACCTTTTTAATAAGCCATAAAGAATCTCAAGAGTATTTCCTTGGAGACAATGTTCTCAGCTCTTTGTAAATATATGGAAGAGGCTTTCTCCTGTGCCTGCCTCCTCCCTGGGCCATGACTCAGACACCCGGGACTGGGATTAGGGAATTTCACTCTGGGGCATACTGCTCCTCTTCCTCCCTGGTCCTCTATCTTCCAGTGCTACTGAAT
>NW_007107039.1:0-1011 GCF_000164805.1 Carlito syrichta
AAGGAAGAGTAGCGATCTTAATTTCAGACAAAATTCCCTTCAAGCTATTAAAAACCAAAAAAGATACAGAAGGCCACTACATAATGATAAAAGGCTCAATCCATCAACAAGAAATATCTATCCTAAACATATATGCACCCAACCTAGATGCACCAGCTTTCATAAAGCAACTTCTGGAAAATTAAAGAAAGATATTGACTCTAACACTATCATAACTGGGGACCTTAATACCCCACTCACAACCCTAGAGAGATCATCAGGACAAAAATTCAGCAAGGAGATCCGGAACCTCAATATGACTTTGGACCAAATGGACTTAATTGATACGTACAGAAAACTCCATCCAAAGACCACAGAATACACATTCTACTCATCACCACATGGAACATATTCTAAGATCGACCACTTACTCGGCCATAAATCAAGCATAAACAAATTTAAAAGGACCAAAATTCTACCAAACACCTTCTCGGACCACAGTGGAATAAAAATAAACATTGACACCAACAAAGTCCCCCCAAAACCTACAAAGACATGGACACTAAATAGTATGATGCTAAACAACTCCTGGGTCAACGATGAAATCAAAACAGGGATCAAAAGATACCTGGAAAAAAATGAAAATGAAGAAACATCTTACCAGAATCTCTGGGATGCCCTGAAAGCTGTAGTAAGAGGGGAATTTATATACCTACAAACACACATGAAGAAAATGGAAGGAACAGAAATTCACAACCTAACAAGCCACCTAAAGAAGCTGGAAAAGCAAGACCACAAAAACCTTAATTTCAGCAGAAGAATGCAGATCACCAAAATAAAAGCCCAAATCCAGGACGTAGAAGACAAAATGATAATACAAAAAATCTCTGAAACAAAAAGCTGGTTCTTTGAAAGGATAAACAGGATTGATGGTCCCTCAGCTAGACTGACCAAGAAAAAACGAGAAAAAAACCAAATAAGCACAATCAGAAACGCAAAAGATGAAGTCACATCTGACCCTGAAGAAATACA
>NW_007107040.1:0-863 GCF_000164805.1 Carlito syrichta
GCAGGAAAGGAGCCATTCACACTATGTAAATAAATGAGTGTGACTGTGTTCCAATAAAATTTGTTTATTAAAAAAATGTGGTAGACCAGATTTGGTTCATGAGTCATACAGAGTGAGAAAGAATTTTTATCTAAGAAATGCAAAAATTATCAGGCCCAGAGGGACATTGAAGCTTTTCTATAATAAAAGGAAAACATTTCTCATTCACATTTGTAGCAACTCGAAAAAATGACAACTTTCTACCTCTGGCTGGCCCAAGCATCTTATGATGTTTGTGATGACTTCACTTCCTGTTTAATTATATGCAGTGAAGATTATCTCTTTGCTCTTAAGTAGAATTGAAATTCTACCTTTTAATTTGTCTGCAAGTTCAAACAACCCACAGACAGTACCTATAAATAACACTAATAATACAAGACAGATGCAATCTCACCATCTTATTCCTTTAGAGAGCTCCCAATTTTGAAGAGTCTAAGCAAAATCTAATAAACTTTGTTCTAATCTATTGCATTCCCACCTGCCAAATTATTTGACAGTAAAAACTGATTCCAGTCCTTTGGATGTTGAGCTGAAAAGTTAAACTAAAAAGCCCTGGAATACTGATCTAAGAATAGATGTTTAGAGTTGTAACACAGGAAATATAGAGTCAATAGAAGATTTAACTTGGAACCTGCTGCCTCTTGTGAGCCAAGCAAGATTCCTTAGTGTTCACATTTCCCCCCTTGTTCTTTCCTTTTTTTTTTTTTGAGTTGGAGTCTCATTCTGTTGCCCAGACTGGAGTGCAGTGGCCGCTCCCGGCTACCGCAGCCTCGACCTGCTGGGCTCCAGAGATCCTTCCGCCTCAGTCTTCCGAGTAGCCGGAA
>NW_007107040.1:2238-3058 GCF_000164805.1 Carlito syrichta
AAGTTTAAAGTGTCAGTGTTCTCAAATGCAGTGTTTTGTGTTCATATGAACATTTAGAAAACTATCAACTACACATTAGTTAAATATGTGATTAGCTTGGTAAGTAGCACCTCAAGCAAATTCAGTTTATCAAAGTCCAGACTGACCCAAAATATCCAATTTGCAGGACAACTGTAAGTTATTTTAAACAACTAACTTGCTTGGACATAATTTTTTGTTCAAAAATGTTTGATTCACATATCATTTTATAAAACAAAATACCACATAAAGTTAGACACACTGATCATGTGTGAAATATTATAGTCATATATTTACAACAATATTCATTCATACTCCACAGATACAAACAAGCACTTAAATAAACCTTCCCTTTCATCCATTTTAAATCTCTTTCTATTCTGCATGTATACTTTTGTGAAAGTGAAGATAATACAAAATGTCTTTGGTGAATTAACACATAATAAAAAAGCTTTTGTGTTCAAACCTGGTAAGAAATAAAAATAATAATAATTGTTTGGGAGTTCAGGCACATTGTTTCTAGGATAGAATGGCATTTCATTCATTTCTGCTGCCTAAGCACTTAGCATGTAATGGACTATGTCAGGAATGTAGTTGAACCAATGCAGTAGAAGTGATCAGAAACTAACAGGGAAACAAAGGCTAACGTTTTTTCAAGAACTTCTCTTTTTTATTTTTTAAATTTTGTTCTAATAATATGGGGTACAATTCAGGATTAGGTACATAAGTGGTCATCGTACTGGTGAAGTTTAGGTATCCCATTGATCCTCACACTGCCTGGTTTGGAATAAGCTACACTTAT
>NW_007107041.1:0-891 GCF_000164805.1 Carlito syrichta
CTTACTTTTAACTAACCTGGCCTTTACCATTTGAAAACAAGAACAACCTATTTATTTCCTTAGTTGCCAGAGAAAGATTACAAAATTATTATTATTATTATTATTTAATAGGTGGATTAGAATGAGCCCCTTTAGAATTTATGAAGGAGAGCATAGGCTAAGAAAGGGAGGGGGAGTGGTACCCAGAAAGAATTTAACCGGTAACACTTTTTATATGCAACAGGCAATTTTTTCACAACCTTAACAACAAAAGGCAGAAATTTTAACAGCGCCACTGGGTTGGGAGAAAACACCACATAAATAAAAGGAGACATAAAATGACATCAAGAAATATGCGCCAATCAAATTTTTGAAAGACCACATGTCCCGTTAAACAAAGCATAATAATTCAACCAGCTTTTTAGCAGATTTAAAGTGACAGACACACACAGATAAGAGAATGAGGGGTATGGGAAATATCTGCTTTGTCCCCCTTTTGTCATATTTTTCACGAAGATATTTCAGACACCTCTTAGCAATCGGTAGGTTGGTATACCCCCAATGCAGACTAACTATGTGGAGCCTTCCTGCCATCCGTCTCATTTACACACAAGCACACAGCACATTCGTTAACTTTCCATCCTAATCCTAGGAGTCTACGTGTTTATATTCAGGCAGTGTTTTCTTTTACTGTCTTTCAGCCCTTTCCTTTAGGCTGGAAGATTATTAGCGGGCTCCGGGAAGTGAATTTTGTTTGCATATGTCTAGCCTGTTCCCAGACTCTCCTACGTTTCTCCAGAAGCAGGGTGTTGGAAGGTGGGGGGCTTTTTTGCAGGTTTGAAATCTGAGATGGGAGAGGAGGGAGCCAGGAGGGTGGCTTATGTGGGGACTTTGTAGTGGGGGAGGCGAGCT
>NW_007107042.1:0-1128 GCF_000164805.1 Carlito syrichta
CTGAGATAGATGTGATGCTTTGAAGGTTTCCAACATGTGAAAACCAGAAAGGTAAAGCCATTGTCTTGAAGTTGCTAACACAATGTGCAGAGATCCCCAAAAGATCCTATGATGTAAGAGCAGGTGAATCTCACTTAAATCCTGGCAGAATTCATCAAAGAGTTAATACAAAGCAACAGTGCCACACTTGGCTTTTTATTCCTAAAGTGATCATCATCCACAGCTGCAATTGAAAAGCACATGTGCAATACAAAACATAAGCAGGAGTATGAAGAGGTTGTCTCTTAGGAGGAGTCACACACACCAGGCTGTGTAAAGAAAGCCTTTCCCACTGGTAAAATTCATGAGCTGCTGGACATGGTGGCTCACATTTGTAATCCCAGCATTTTGGGAGGTGGAGGTGAGAAGACTGCCAGAGCCTAGGGGTTTGAAACCAACCTGGACAACTTGGCAATACCTAATCTCTACAATGAAAAAAAAAACAGGCATGGTAGTGCAGGCCTGTCGTTCCAGCTACTTGGAAGGCTGAGGCAGAAGGATCACCTGAGCCCAGCATGTTGAGGCTGGGATTGTGCCACTGCACTCCAGCCTGGGTGACAGAGTGAGACTCTGACTCAAAAAAATTAAAACATGATGAGCAAATTCTACAAATGTTCACTGAACCCCAACTCAGTGGCTGAGATAAGAGATCTGTTGCTTCTACAGTCACATAGACTAAGAACTCAGAGTTATTGACAGGGCTCAGTGACACCCTAGATTAATAAACATTTGCAAGGCCCATATAGCCTCCTTTCTAAAGCCAATGGCAAAGCGAGAGAAAGTTTGTGTAACAACATTAGGCATGAGATGAAACACAGTGTCACAGAAACCTACTTGAGGAGACCTGCATTTCTATAGTAAAATATAGATATCCTAGCCATTTTCAGGAACATCGACCATTTAGACCTGCTCACCAGGTAATGTAATTCGTTTCTTTTTCGCTTTTTTTTTGAGTGGGAGTCTCACTTTGTCACCCAGACTGGAGTGCAGTAGCCACTCTCAGCCACCGCAGCTTGGCCTGTTGGGTTCCGGCGATCCTTCCACTCCAGCATTGCAAGTAGCTGGAATTACAGGTGCACGCTACCAAAC
>NW_007107043.1:0-798 GCF_000164805.1 Carlito syrichta
GGAGGGAAGCAAATCCAGGAGTAAAGGTATTAGGAAGAGGATAGAGCCAGGTCGTGTATATGGCCAGTTCTCCAGGTGAAAACTAGTCGTGGGTCTTATCTATTTCAGGCACAACTTGGATTGGTTGATTTGTCGGTTAACCTGTGAGCCCGATATAGTGGCGTGCATCTACAGTACCTTCCAGGTACTTGAAAGTCTGAGGCAGAAGGATAGCCTGAGTCCACCAGTTGGAGGCTGCGATGGCCATGAGCACCTCACTGCACTCTAGCCTGAGTGACAAGAGAGAGAATCCAACTCATAAAGAAACAAGATGCCTACAACTCCAAACACCCTGTTTCTATGATAAATGCCTCAAGGCCTGCTCTTGACTGCAAATGGTATGCTCTAGAACTACACAAACTCTGAGGAAACTGAAATCCTGGCCCTCTACTTCCTGTGCTGAGACCTCTTGGAAGCTGCTAGCTCAATCTTGGTCCCTCATTCACCAGAATTTCCCCAAATCTCTGCATCTGGCTCTAGCTTCTACCAGTTCTGTTCAATCCTTGCTTCCTCAATAGCTGGGCATGCATAGATGTTTCTGACTTCTTCATGAAACTATTTCCTCATGATGGTGCTGTTGCTCAAGACGAAGCTAACTGTCCTGTCTGTCTCCCGCCCATCAACTTGGTAAAAAAAGTGCCATAAGAAGGCATAACAAATTTCTGATAACTTCGTCCACTCTTAGCATTCTTTAGTCTTTCTTTTGATGTCAAACTCTGATCCCTGTGATCCACCTTCAGTTTTTTCTTCCTGAGCTCA
>NW_007107044.1:0-1357 GCF_000164805.1 Carlito syrichta
CCATGTCTAGCAGGTTTAGAAACTTGCAGATTTATCTTTTTTTTTTTAATTTTAGTTTTTACTATAAAGATGTGAGGTACATTTCAGGTTTAGGTATACAAACATTGATCATGCAGACACTCTTGTTGATGAGGTATGCCCCTCCCTCTCCTAGCAGTTTCCCTCAACTGCCAATCCCACCCCCACTCCCCTGACAGTTTCCCACTACTGCCAATTGTTTTCTAATAGCTTTATAATTGTTCAAGCTCCGCTTATGAGTGAAAACCTATGGAACACTGTCATTTGTTTCTGTGATAAATCACTGAGTATGATCAACTCCAAATCCATCCAAGTTGTTGCAAAGTTCATATATTTGTCCTTCTTTATGGTTACATAATATTCCATTATGTATATATACCCCATTTTTTAAAAAATCCAGTCCAGCTTCTATGGGCAACACGGTTGTTTCCATGTTTTTGCTATCGTGAATATAGCTGCAACAAACATACATATGCAGCTATCTTTTTAGTAGAATGACTTGAGTTCTTCCAATATATTCGCAATAGGGGAATTGCTGGGTCATATGGAAAATCAATTTCTAGTTCTTTCAGGAATCACCACACTGTCTTCTAAAGGGGCTGCACCAGCTAGCTTTCCCACCAGCAGTGTAGAAGCACTTCTTTCTTTTTTTCTTTTCTTTTTTTTGAGTTGGAGTCTCATTCTGTTGCCCAGGCCAGAGTGCAGTGGCCGTTCCCGGCCACCGCAGCTTCGACCTGCTGGGCTCCGGCGATCCTTCCACCTCAGCCTTCCAAGTAGCTGGAACTACAGGTGCACGCTACCACACCTGGCTACTTTTTAAAAATTTATTGTAGAGAAGAGGTCTCGCTAAGTTGCCCAGGCGGGTCTCGAACCCACGGGCTCAGGCAATCCATTCACCTCAGCCTCCCAAAGGCGCGAGATTACAGGCTGAGCCACCGAGCCTGACTTAGAAGCATTTCTTTTTCTCCACATCCTCATCAGTATCTGTTGTGGTTTGTTTTATTAATGATGGTCATTCTTACAGGGGTTAGGTGGTATCTCAGTGTGCTTTTTGATTTGCATTTCTCTGATGATGAATGAGGCTGAGCAGCTTTTCATGTGTCTGTTGGCTGCCTGCGTATCTCCTTTTGAGCAGTGTCTATTAATGTCTTTAGCCCACTTTTTAAAGGGATTGCTTGTTCTTTTCCTTTCAGCACATTTGAGTTCCTTGTAGATTCTAGATGCTAGGCCTTTGTCAGATATACAGTTGGCAAATATTTTTTCCCATTCTGTGAGCTATCTTTCTCTCTTGATAGTTTCTTTTGCTTTGCAGAAGCTCATTTAATTTCATGAGGTCCCC
>NW_007107045.1:0-884 GCF_000164805.1 Carlito syrichta
CTCACCAGGTAACAACAGGTTAAGTATGGTGAAGCAACTTAACCAAAATCATGACCAATGGCAGATTTCAAATTCATATATGGCTACAAATCTCCTTCCACAGTGATGCACAGGTACTAAATAAATCAAACCTAAATGATTGCAGGTTCTCACTGTTGGGAGCCAACATCTATAGCTACATGGCTGAGGCCTGTAAAGGCCCATCTGGAAGATCGCCTCTGACATAGGATATCAGTTATACCTATAATATTGGCGTGTGATTAGTGACCAGTGTGCAAACATGGCAGTAAAACTTATAAGTAAATCTCAATACACCTGATAGAAAGTGCATAGCAGAATTATTTCTCTCTGTCTTTCTAAGTTTTACTTCTTTCTAGATATTTTTTAACTTCTATTTCCTGGTAGACTGGGTAGTCAGTTTTGGAAAGCTATTTCCCCTAGGGCTAAGAATAGAAACTAAATTACCATGATAGTTTTGTCACCCTGCCCCTAGCCAGGCAGAACGGTTTCTTTTGTTTCGTTAATTACCGAAACTCTGTCTGCTTCAGCCCATGGCCGCCATCTTGGCAACCCTGCATTTCCTTGTTCAAGAGTGTGACAGCTACTATTTGATTTTTATAGTGGACTTGTTAGGATAAAATATATACATATACACTCATAGTTGCGTAAATTTATGCTTGCTGTTTTGTTTCCTTTTGCTACATTACTCAAATATAATAGTTACTATACGATTTATCAAAGAATTAACGATAAGGTATTAGCTTAATAGGATATAACATAGTATTAAAATCCAATAACTAGATCATATAAACATTAAAGTTTAGACATATGAAACATATGAATTATAGTAAAGTTTGGTAGTTTTAAGAATAAGTTTTAACTGA
>NW_007107046.1:0-1221 GCF_000164805.1 Carlito syrichta
TTTAGGCTATAATCAATCATCATTAGCAGTTGTGAAAACAATGACTTGTGACTAAGGTCACCCCAAAGGTGCACATGAGCATAATTTTGACAATGTTTACTGACTCACTAGCCTGGCTTATAGAGTTTTATAAATGGAGTTTTATCTTTCATCACTAAAATTTTAGTTGATTTGATTCAGTTATTTGCTGTATTCTACACAAAGTATCATTTCCTTATGTCTGTCTCCTCAGTTCTTTCAAATATGGAACCTAGATTTCGTTTTTGCAACTTGAAAGATAAAAAAGAGTGTAGTGATCTCTATGCCTATTTGGAAGGAAAATTAGTTCCAAGTTGAATAAAAATATGTTTGAAATAGTGTATAATGTGAACCGAGACCTAGTGTTTAGATTGTTAATTTATTACTTCCTTTTGACATAAAGGTGAGTTTTGAGAATTGATTGTTTCTTAAGTTTCTCTTGTTTATTTTTTTGTTATAAAGATGTGGGACACAATTCAGGGTTAAATATACAAACATTGATTATGCAGGTACCCTTGCTGATGAGGTCTGCCCCTACCTCCATAGTAGTTTCCCTCAACTACCAATCCCACTCCTTTCCCCTGACAGTTTCCCATTACTGCCAATACTTTCTCATAGTATTATAGTTGGTCAAGGTCTGCTTATGAGTGAGAACATATGGCACTCTGTTCTTTGTTTCTGTGATTGACTACGGAGTGTCATTGACTCCAAATCTATCCAAGTTGCTGCAAAGTCCATATATTTGTCCTTCTTTATGACTGCATAATAATCCATTGTGTATATGTGCCATATTTCTTTTATCCAGTCCAGCCTCGATGGGCAACATTGTTGGTTCCATGTTTTTGCTATTGTGAATAGAACTGCAACAAACTTATGTGTGCAGGTATCTTTTCTATAGAATGATTTTAAGCTCCTCTGGGTATATTCTCAATAGGGGAAATGCTGGGTCATATGGAAGATCAATTTCTAGTTCATTTTGGAAATCGTACATTTTTCTTCCAAAGAGGCTGCCCTAGTTTTGCATTTTCACCAACACTGTAGAAACATTTCTTTTTCTCCACATCCTTGCCAGCATCTGTTGCTGTTTGTTATGTTAATGATGGCCACTCTTACTGGAAGTAAGGTGGTATCTCTAGGTGGTTTTGATTTGCTTTCCCTGATGCCTGAAGGAAATCACTTTTTTCAAGTGTCTGTTGGCTACCC
>NW_007107047.1:0-1250 GCF_000164805.1 Carlito syrichta
CATCCTACTGGGCACTAAGATAGGGCCTGCTGGTTGTGCACAAATAAATTATCTGTGGAAATAATTCTTTCTTTTCTCTCCTTTACCAAAATATAAGACATATGACAGAGGATCACCAAAACTGCAATTTATTTATTAAAATTGTGCATTTATTCTTACATGCTTAAATTTCAGTCACCTTCAAAGTACTCTCCATTTGATGCAATACACCTAGTGAAACACTTTTCCACTGCTCAAATCAGTTTTTAAACTCATCAATTTTGATGCCTTTTAGTGTTTCTGCTGCTTTTTGTTTCACCTCTTTCAAATTGGCAAAATGTTTCCTTTTGAGGACTTTTTCATTGGGGGAAACAAAAAAATCACTCAGGGCAAGATTAGGTGAATTGGAATTAAGGTCACTTTGGGTAAAAAACAAAACAAAACTGCTGAACACTCAGTGCAGTGCAGGAAGGTGTACTCATAAATCACCCATTAGGAGATGGGTAAATTTGTTGAAGGAATTTCCCCACCACCAAAAAAAAAAAAAACCACTCACAAAAGCCAAACTCAGCATCTCACAGCAATGCTAGCTGGTACACTGATGCCAGTGTTCCTAGAACACTTAGCTAGTGGGAAGAGCCTGTACTACAAGAGGCCAGCCCTCCAAAATATAATTTCAGTGGTTTTTTTGTACTCCTTTATACATCTCATTCCCTAGAGCATGTTTAAAAAATCTCCAAGCCAGACTCGGTGGCTCAGCCTGTAATCCCACACTTTGGGAGGCTGAGTTGAGTGGGTTGCCTGAGCCTGTGGGTTCGAGACCCGCCTGGGCAACTCGGCGAGACCTCATCTCTACAATAAATCAAAAATTAGCTGGGCGTGGTAGCGCACACCTGTAGTTCCAGCTACTTGGAAGACTGAGGTGGAAGGATCACTGGAGCCCAGCAGGTCGAGGCTGCAGTGGCCCCAGCCACTGCACTCGAGTCGTGGCGACTGAGTGAGACCCCAACTCGAAAAAAAAAAAAAAGATTTCTGATTTAAAGTTTGTGTGAAAATCTAAAAACCAAAATGGTTACTTTTAAATATTTCTAGATTTCTAAAACCAAATGACTCCTTTCTGGATACAATTATGGGAAACTTTCATTGCATCTGTGAGATCATCTCCCATGTACTCATGTACTACAGTAAATTCACAGCTTTTGAACCCTGCAACAAATATATATGTAACAAGCTGTCTGTCATTGTGCACAGTGTCAGCTCTCTCTACTGGG
>NW_007107048.1:0-753 GCF_000164805.1 Carlito syrichta
AGTTAGTTTCTAGGGGTCATAATTAGCAGTGTAAGAATTAAACTCCAAACATACAAGAAAAACTAAAGTAGCATTCCAAAATGATGTACATTTGATAGCTTTAAAGTTCACGAACTCAGACTCATATTTGGTTCCAGTTATGTAAGCCTAGACATCACCCAGCTTCCAAATATTATCACAGAATATTTGTTTTAAATTTGTTTTAAATCTGCCACGAAAACCTGCCCATAGTCTAAACATGAGTTTTAGCAGATGAGAAAAAATGATTCTGGTGTTTGAATCACACTGTCTCAGCAAGGGAGTCACAGAAACCTGCCAAGGCAGTAGGCCAATGACTCCAAATTAACTTCATTACTGAATTAAATAAACACAACTACACTAATGTAAAATATTATCTTCATTTAAGCTAATGCTTTAAACAGTATGTACCGTGTTTTTAAGACAGAGCTTTAAATATATTAGTTTACAACAATTTACCACAGAGCATGGATCTGTGAAATTAATTCTTTAGAAAGCAGAGTCCCTTACCCCAAATTACAAGGAGGCTCCACAAATGTTACAGCTATGTTCATTTTCTTTTGCTAAGACTACACAAATGAGATGTATATAACAAAGGCTTATTGACATAAAGACTCTTGCTTGTAAAACAGTTGAATCAATATTTACTAAATAAGACAGTACATGAGTAATTTTCATCCAGATTTATACAGCACCTAGAACATTATTGTCAACTCCAGGTATTTCAACAAAGTT
>NW_007107049.1:0-780 GCF_000164805.1 Carlito syrichta
AACCAAATAAGCATAATCAGAAACACAAAAGATGAAGTCACATCAGACCCTGAAGAAATACAAAAGATCATTAGAGACTACTACGTACACTTGTATGGAAACAAACTTGAAAACCAGAAGGAAAGGGAAGACTTTCTGACATCACACAACCTACCTAGGTTGGAACAAGAAGAAATTGAGACCCTAAATAAACCAATAACAATCAAGGAAATCGACCACGTAATAAGAAAACTTCCTACAAAAAAAAGCCCTGGTCCAGATGGCTTTCCAGCAGAATTCTACAAGACATTTAAGGAGGAGCTGATACCAATCCTACTGAAGGTATTCCAGGCGATTGAAAAAGATGGAACTCTCCCCAAATCATTTTACGAAGCCAACATCACATTGATACCCAAGCCAGGTAAAGATCCAACAAAGAAAGAGAACTACAGGCCAATATCTTTGATGAACATAGATGCTAAAATTCTCAACAAGATCCTAGCAAACCGGATTCAGCAATACATCTCAAAAATCATCCATCATGACCAAGTAGGCTTCATTCCTGGCATGCAAGGCTGGTTCAATATTCGTAAAAACCATAAATGTAATTAAATACATCAACAGATGTCAAAACAAAAACCACATGATCATATCACTAGATGCAGAAAAAAGCTTTTGATAAATCCAGCACCCCTTCTTGATAAAAACCCTTGAACATCTAGGCATACGGGGAACATACCTCAAAATAGTAAAAGCCATCTACGAGAAACCCACAGCCAGCATACTCCTAAATGGACAAAA